>NW_022279576.1:0-166175 GCF_000004075.3 Cucumis sativus | reverse complement strand
TATTCATCAATACCAAAATGCAATAAAGGTATTAAAATTTGAACATATTTGTATATTTTAAAATTTAATCCCAACTAATTCAAGCTATCATAAATCATCAATTATAATTAGGGTTCCCTTAGCACTTAGCGGACTTCGAGGATCAAAATAATCATTAACTTCAAACGTTTTCAACAATTTTTTTTTTTGCCCATTTAAATAATTACTTAATTAAATTTAACATAAATTAATTTAATGTTATATTAACATATGAAGGTGTAAAAGTATATATATATATACCCATACGTTAAATTATAAATTAAAAGTTGTATTAGTTTAAATTTTTAATTTTTTTTGCAAGCCGCGGTGAATTTGTTTTACTCTTCATTTTTTATTTGAGTAAAGTTAAATTATCAAATTTTCATAAGTCAATCAATTTAGAATTCTTATTAGGATTAATTCTACAAATTATCTTAGGTAGACATATTCGAATATTGTGTTAAAAGGATAAATAGACCATTTTAAAAAAAATTATAACTAAAAGTCTGTAAATATAATTTAGGAGTTAATGGATACAATTATAAATTTGACAGCATCTTTGTGTGAAATGAGTACTAAGTTTAGAATTCATAATTTAATCTATCATCAAAATTTAGAAGATTAAATTAATAGTTTCTTTTTATTTCATCCCCAACACTAAAAATTGATTTAGGGATTTGTAAATTTGACATTAGAAATATTGGGAGCACACACGCGCAACGCACGTGACGGTATTCTGTGAAGACGAAAAAAAGAAGAAAAAAGAGAAAAAAGAAAATGGTATTGAGAAATTGGTTCGAAGGAAGAGAGAAGAAAAACCAAAGCTCCGAGTCACAGAACCATGGAGAGAGAGGAATTTTAGTGAGAGAAAGAGAACGAAAAAGCCCTATTTCTCTCTCCTCTTCTTCCCCCATGCTTTCAATTTCGTAGCATAACAACAATCAACAGACCCCACAATTTCTCTTTCTGATTTTTCCTTCAAACAATGCCACCTTCCCTTCCTTCCCATCTGGTAACTTCTTCTTAACCTAACTCTCTCTCTCTCTCTCTCTCTCTCTCTTCAAACTTTCCCATCTTCAATTCTGTTTAAAGTTTGCTAATTTTTGTTGTTTTTTTTTTACTACAACCCATCCCAGGGTCTCGTGGAAAATGGCGGAAAAAGAAGAGGGATTCCCAAATTGGCCGTAGGAACAACTATTCCAACACTTTCAACAACGGTACTAACCGGCATGATGATGATGATGAAGATGAAGACCTTGTTGCTGCTGAAAATGACGAAATGGAACGTGATAACAATGATGACTCTGAGGACCCTCAGATTGGGCTTCACCCACGCCCAATTCCACTATTCAGGAGCCTGAACTACTGTCCGATGATAAATTTCGAGTTTCTGAGTTTCCTCAGGTTGTTAAACGGGCTGTTACTCGGCCTCATTCTTCTGTTTTGGCTGTTGTGGCAATGGAGAGGACAAATCAGTATGGCGAGAGTAAAGGGGTGCCTGGAAATTCCTTGATTTTGGAGAATGTGTCTTACGGGCAGCTTCAGGCACTGTCTGCTATGCCGGCGGATAGTCCGGCTTTGCTGGATCAGGAGAGGGTGGAGGCTGGGAATGCTGCCTATGTAATAACTCCGCCACCGATCATGGAAGGGCGTGGCGTGGTTAAGAGGTTTGGGAGTAGGGTACATGTTGTCCCTATGCACTCAGGTCTGATCCTCTCGTTCCCTTCAACTAATCTTTTGGGGGAAAACAATGTGCATTAGCATCGTACCTTATATTTGTTGTGGGATGAGTTCTATTTAGGGAATTTTAATTCAGTGGAATAGCTTGAATTCATAGATAATTATATTAAATTTTGTAGTTGTTAGTGTGATCAAATTTAAGTCGAGATCTGTGTGCATAGGAAAATTATAGTAGATTTTGTGTGTTAGTATTAGTATATGCAGGTAGAGTTTAATGCATCTACCGTCAATTTCTTTCTCCGGATTACTTGCACTGCACTTAATTGGAAAAAAGGGGGAGAGGAATATTATCTAACATGTTACATGCCTACAATAGATTTCTACTTTGTGACAATTGATTTTTCGGAAACAGATTGGTTTTCACCTGCCACGGTGCATCGACTTGAGAGACAAGTTGTTCCACATTTTTTCTCTGGGAAATTGCCTGACCGCACTCCTGAAAAGTATATGGAGATTCGAAATTTTGTTGTTGCCAAATACATGGAGAATCCTGAGAAAAGGGTCACAGTTTCAGATTGTCAAGGGTTGGTTGATGGTGTCAGTAATGAAGATTTAACTCGAATTGTTCGATTTCTTGATCATTGGGGTATTATTAATTATTGTGCTCCTACACCTAGCTGTGAACCATGGAATAGCAATTCATACTTGAGAGAAGATATGAACGGTGAGATTCATGTGCCATCAGCTGCTTTGAAGCCTATTGATAGCTTGGTTAAATTTGACAAACCAAAATGTAGGCTCAAGGCGGCTGATGTCTATTCGGCACTTCCATGCCGTGATGACATTGATGGTTTGTGTGATTTGGATAACAGAATTCGAGAGCGTCTAGCTGAAAATCATTGTAGCTCTTGTTCTCGGTCTGTTCCCATTGCATACTACCAGTCACAGAAGGAGGTTAGTTTCCATCACCATATGTACTCCATTGTTTTTCTGACTCAGGGTACCAGCATTATGAACCTTGTATATAGGCCTGAAAGAATTATGAAGCGTGTAAATGATAAATTCTAGAGACCTTGGGGTCTAGGCTATTCAATTTTGCAGGGGAAGAAAATGAGAGGAAATAGTATAGGTCTGTATGACTAGGCAGTTTTTTCCTCAAGCATATCGAAGTCTGTATTTTTGTAGTTGTTTCTTTCTTCTGACCTTGTTGAAGATTTTGCCAACTATTTTTCTTTCATAATTTTTTGATCTAGCATGTAAGACTTTGTTGCATATTTTTTCCACCTGAAATCTCTTTAAACTACATCATAACTGAACTTGCATCTACAGGATTTATTGTGTTTGATGGTGCACAAAAGAAGTCATGGGGATTAGCAATTGAATTAGAAGTTTTTAAACTTTCATCTCAGAGTAGAATTTCTAATCCTACCCACTGACCTCTGTCCTTTTCTAAGGCTGGTATATTGAGTTAGAACCATGTTTTTTTGGGGAAGACCGTTGGACCAATCAAACGTTGCTGGCTTTTAGGTTTCCATGGTCTTTTTTATTCTGCTTGATTGCATACAAAAGCTCTGTAATTCAAGTGTTTACTGGGGAAATCAAAAGATAGTATTTCATCTTTGAAGGAACATTAACGATGGTCAGGTAAAAGACAGTATTTTTGTTTTGGGAATCATGGGAAAGGGGCCTTTGCTTTCTATTAGGCGGAACATCGATCAAAGATTGGATCTTGAAGTCATATGAAATCTTTTACCTTCTGATAGTGCAAGATATTGCTTCTGATGCAGGACTTTTAGAAATTTTTTGAATTCTTTTGGATCCTAATTCTTTAATGACTTATTGGCATTCTTGTTACAGGTTGATGTTTTACTTTGCTCTGACTGCTTTCATGAAGGCAAATACGTTGCTGGCCATTCAAGCGTTGATTTTCTGAGGGTGGACATGGCGAAAGATTATGGTGAACTAGATAGTGAAAATTGGACTGATCAAGAAACTCTATTGCTTTTAGAAGCAATAGAATTGTATAATGAGAATTGGAATGAAATTACCGAACACGTTGGGTCCAAGTCTAAAGCTCAGTGCATTATACATTTTCTCCGCTTATCAGTGGAGGATGGCCTTCTAGAAAATGTTGATGTGCCTGGGGTTTCTCTCTCATCAAGTGCTTCACATGGAGGAGATAGTGAGAAGTCACGCTCAAATATGAACGGAAACATAGCAGGTATTTTGAACTTTTAACTGACAGCCTCTTCGTGACTTCTTGACATATTCTTTCTAAATATATTTTTATTTCTTAGGATCTTCCTCTCAAGATAATAAGGAGATGCACGATAGGCTTCCCTTTGCCAATTCTGGGAATCCAGTCATGGCGTTGGTATGTGCCCATTTCTTTGATGCTTTATACATCTTTCAGTTCATCAAGTAAGATTGAAGAATTAAATTGTTTCAGAACAATATTCAATTGCTATAATATTTCCTATATTTGCTGATATCTTGAGCGTCTGCCATCTAGTTCTTCAATCAAGTCAAAGTTTTGCTATCTACATCATTTTTTTTTTTTGGGGGGGGGGGGGGGGTGGATGATGTGCCATCATTACGTTGTGAGTGAATAACTTGTGAGTATTAGACCAGAAGAAGGATTACTGGTTGATGATTTGGAACAATGAGCATAGCACAATTTAGCAGGGAAAAGAGTGGTGAGGAGTGTTTGAAGCTGTTTCAGACCTGGAGTGAGCTAGTAGTAGTACTAGTATCGGTGGCTTGTGAGTAATAAGAATGTGCACAAGATAGGTAAAATCCAGAATCAAATGGTCAGTGGTTGGTAAGTTCAGGTTCTCTGATATCATAGTTTAAAGTATGGTGGTCTGTCGTCACAAGTCAATACAGAACTGGGTTAGGAGGTTCAGAGGATGTCTAGAAGATTAGTTGAGCAAGGTGCTCTTGAATTGACCTGACTCTCACTATTATTGTTGGAAAGAACTGAAAAGAAGGGCAGAAAATGTCAAGCTCTTTTCCTATCTTCTTATCTTAATTCTTACCTTCAACATGAATGCAAAATCATATGTTTAAATACAAATGCAAGCGAAGGGTTTCCATAAATTTTACAGTTGAGTCCAACCTATCTCAATAAATGCTAGACTGGGTAGTATCTTGACATATGCTTCTTTTTCCACCGTAGATGGCTTATCTTGATATGCCTTCAGAGCATTGCCTATATTCCAAGCTCTTTAATTTACAATTGACATATTATTCTGCTAAGAAGTCACTTCCATAGAGATATTGGACTCTTCATTTACAAAAATGAGAATTTCATTCTGTAAATAGGGTTGTAATTGATTTAACTATTGGATATTTGCAAGGTTGCTTTTCTCGCATCTGCTATTGGACCAAGAGTTGCTGCATCTTGTGCTCATGCATCCTTAGCTGCATTATCTGAGGACAGTGTAGCTTCGTCTGGGAGCATTTTTCATATGGAGGGTTCTGTCAACGCTAATAGGTAACTTTCATTTTCTTACTGATCATAAATGTTATATCACTTTGATATTTCATACGGTAGGGTTCTGTGCACCTTTGATATTTCATAACATCAATGAAATAGTCTCTTATAAATAAAAGGAAAAGAAAAAAAAAAGAAAAAAAGAAAAAAGTTGATGGATCACTAATAGTAATAGGTAAGTTTTATTTATTCAAGAGATGTCTTTCTTCCTACTGAGCACATAAAGGAGGTTGTGCATGCATGTGTATTTTACTGAGGAACAGGGAGGTAGAGTATAGCACATACTGCATCTAAACTAATGTTATATGCGAGACATTTTAGAGGATGAAACAGGTTCCTACTGGCTACTTCCCACTTCCCTGGAGATAATCCTATGAATGCTATTATGTATTATGATGCAGTTACACGGGTTTTATTTTAAATTATAATTTATTTGAAGATTGACATTTCTTTTCCAACATTAAGGATGAATGTGGATGCCAAACAAGCCAGAGAAGGTAGCTCCTATGGAGAACTTCCAAATTCAACCGATCGAAAAGGTTTGGTTTGAGACTTTTACTCATGCCAGTTCTCTTTCTTGACTAATGTTTAACAATTACTCTGAAATTTATTCAATATGTGTGGCATTGGCCAAATTCAGATGAGAACAAGGCAGAGACAGAAGCAACACTATTATCATCTGAAAGAGTTAAAGTTGCAGCAAAAGCAGGCCTTGCTGCTGCTGCAACAAAGGCAAAATTGTTTGCTGACCACGAAGAACGAGAAATCCAACGACTGTCTGCTAATATTATAAATCATCAGGTACCGCAGCTATAATTTTTAGTAGAAGTTGTCGACATTTTTTGCTTAATCATTCAGAACTATGTCTTATAAGTTGATGTTCTGCTTCAAATCTACATTTTTAGTTTGTTGGACACATGTCCGATGTATGTTCATGCTTCCTAAGAAATGACTGACGGAGGGTTCTGAACATGCATGCATTATATTGACCATTTTCTCCCAAAATTTCCTGTCCTTACTTTTGCATCTAAATGTGTCAGTTTTTATTGGTTAAAAGCCTGTTCGCAAGTTTAGGCCACATACTTTTCTAATTCAGATAGAACGACGGTCTTGTTTGTTGGAAAGGTTTGAGATTGAAACTATGTATTTCACTTGTAAAAAGAGGTTGATGTCTCCGTTTTATCTAAATTTATGCAACAGTTAAAGAGACTGGAGCTGAAGCTGAAGCAGTTTGCAGAAGTAGAAACCTTCTTGATGAAGGAATGCGAACAAGTTGAGAGGACAAGGCAGAGGTTTGTTGCAGAGCGAGCAAGAATGTTAGGTGTCCAATTTGGACCTGCTGGAGTTACGCCACCTGCGAGTTTACCAGGGGTTATCCCTTCCATGGTAGTAAACAACAGCAACACAAACAGTAGGCCGAATATGATCTCACCTCCAGCTTCACAGCCGAGTGTTTCAGGGTACAGCAACAACCAACAACCACTTCACCCCCACATGTCATATATGCCTCGACAGCCGATGTTTGGTTTGGGACAAAGACTACCCTTATCGGCAATTCAGCAGCAGCAGCAACAACAACAACTGCCCTCGACAACTTCTTCTAATGCCATGTTCAATGGTCCAAGCAATGCACAGCCTTCTCTCAGTCATCCAATGATGAGGCCTGTTACTGGATCCAGCTCTGGCCTAGGCTGAATTTGGAAGAAAGATTACTTGAATTAATTGATTTCCTCTGAAGGTTGATTTGTTCGACGATGAAAAAGAAAGAGGGGCAGATAAAATAGGAAATGATAATGTTCCATGAGAGAGATTTGTTCATTTGTCTAACCTTTCTTTTTGGGAGCAAAAAGAAGGGAAATTAACCTGAGGCCATAGTAGGGATTGTAATTTGTAATTGCATTCAATTAGATGTAAAAAGAACAAAAGAGAAAAGAGGAAAAGGGAGAAGGTTAGTTGTTTAAGTTGAAAAAAAAAACCATTTATGGAAGTGCTTCCATTCTTCTTTTTCTTGGTAATTTACACCTTGGATGTGCTTTCCCTTGATGTTGATGTTTAGAAGAATTAGTTATGGTGAATTTTTCATTTTCCCTTTTACTTCCCTTGTTGTCCATATCTAACTTTCACATTATTAAGATTTCAATTCTACGGATATATTTATAATACTTTACAAGTTATTATTAGCACAACTTATAAACTAATTTACATGAAAAAAACTAAGATATTTTTACTTCTAAATTTATTGTTAGTACTCGTATTTGACAAAGTAGATGACAGTTGCTTTTATGTTTTACTAGCACTTATAAAAGATACTGAGAATATTAGGCAATGTTTAATAACGATGCCTAACACTTCAATTTATAGATAATGTATTAACGTATATTTTCATCCTTGCAAATTCTTTTGATACCAAAAGAAACAAGATGCATTATTATGAATTAGAGTAACTCACAAAAACTTCAAAAAAACTCTGGCTAAATTGTGTAAATATTTTGTTTCATCATGCTTAATTTGAAAATATCATTTTATTTTATTGTTATTATTGTAATATTTATGACTATTGTCAATTTTTACATTCTCTTCCTCAAGTACTAATTAAGGAAGAAAAATGTGAAACCTGAATATGAATTCACTTCTACTTCTTCCTGCCATGCTAAGATTGTTGAGATGTGTAAAAAAATTTCAAAGCATTGATTCCTAAAATCAAAAGTTCAAAATCTACAAACAAAGTGAACTTTTTTTAAACATTATTATTTTTTTCATAGTATATATACATATTTTTTTGATTTAATTATGACGTTTCAACTTAATAAGGTAGACCAACAACAAAATTATACTGAAGCATATGCACATTTTCAACTAAAATTAACTCTTAATTTTAGTTACTCATTAATTTTATGAAATTGACCCAAATAAAATCCCACCACAATGAAACACAATCTTAGATTTTATTCTTTTTATAACATACTAAGTAATTTATGGGGTTTTATAAGAAAATCCTATGATTGCAAAAATCACAATACAATTAGGGATTTAGAGCTTCCTATTTCTACACAACAACTTAAAGCCACAGTCTCTTCAAATCCACTAAACCAAAAAGCCCAAAAACCAAGCCCATTCAGTATCACCAGCTAGATGGGCCGCAACGTCTCTTAAGGCCCAATCAAAATAGCCCAAAACCTGCCCATTCGGTATCACTTGTCGGACGGGGAGACGATTGGTACGACGAGAACGACGACGGCGACGACGAAACTGAATATCGGAACGGCGAAATCGACTTCCGACTGGAAACCGACCAGCGAGACAAAGTGTCCAAGTCAGAGGAGTAATCCGGTTCGGGTAATTTCCGGCTGACGGACTTGCGGGGGACTTCCGGTTCGGCAAAGGCGATGGAAGCAACCAGAGGACGAGACTTGCTCGGATCGGACGAACCGCCAGCGTCGGACTGGGTTCGAGGAGACGAGTGAAGAGAATTTGGAGGATGGGGGAAATGGGAAACAGAGGAGGAGGTTTCAGCTTTGACGGACGGTGGTGTTGAGGGGGGAGAGTGAGTTGGTGAGTGGCGGAGGCGGTGATGGTTTCTGGGGACGCCGGGTTTAATCTCCCATTTGAAAGAACGGCAGCGTGCCTGCCGGTAAAATTCATCGGTGTCTCCATTGGTAAGAAATGGAGGTGGAAGGGGAAGTGGAAGTGGGGCTTATTATGTAGGGGAAATTGAAAATCTTCGCGAAATCAGAGGCAATGAGATGGTTTTTTCTTTTTTGACTTTGAATTCTTAGGACATAATTATCAAAAAGACAAAAATGCCTACCATTTACAGTTTTGAGTTTACACAAAGACAAATTTATTTTATTCAAATCTCATAAATTTCAATAATGTCAGTGATGTTTGTTCCCTGCATGTTTTTAGAATCAATCATCAAGTTTTTAAGCTCATGATTGTTGTTTCTTTCTCTAATCATTTGATTATTGGTTTTTTAATATCAAGCTTATTAGTAACGAATAGCAAGGTTATGTACGTATAGTTGACTTCAACAATTGTGTGATAAGTCGTGTATGTGAAGCAGCTTAATTAAGATAGATTCATCACTATAGGTTGGTTTCATGCAAGTGTTCTAGTCATTGTTGCATGTGTCAATGGACAAGATTTCCAAACTAAAGATTAAAGTTATTGTATGTATGGTAAATGAGTCAAATTCACACTTTGATTCTAACTTGTTGAATTTTTTTGTTATGTTTGAAAAAGAAGTTATATATTAATCAACTGAAACATCAAATATTGTTTTATGGCAATGACATGCAAATTGTTGTTTAAACATCAATTTGGATGATGTTTGATTTACAAATTTAAGTTTGATGTAAATTTATAGTAATTTTGTCAAGAAACAACATATTCTATTAAGTTATGTTGGATAAATGTTTATATTGGTCTGACTTAAGTACCTTTGAGTTTATGACATAATTATTATGTACAATGTATGTTTTGATAGTGATAATTACATGCGCATCTAGTTAAGTTAGACTTTCTAATAAAGTTAGACTTTCTAATTGAGAAATTAGATAGCTGACTACATAAATTGAAGACGATTTCATAGTGATGGTCTCTGTAATCTAGAATTCAGAAAATTATCTTTTATCATATTTGAGTCAAAGCAATGTTGCATATTTATATAGAGAATAAACTAAACCCTAGAGACTATGTAAAATTACAATAAAGGACATATGTATATATATATATATCATAACACTCCCCCTCAAGCTGGAGCAAATATGTCGATCATGCCCAGCTTGTTGCACAGATAGCTTATCCTTGTTCCATTTAAAGCTTTAGTTAGAATATCTCCCAATTGTTCTCCGGTCTTCACATATCCTGTGGACACCAACCCATCTTGGATTTTCTCACGAATGAAGTGACAATCCACCTCAATATGTTTAGTTCGTTCATGAAATACTGGATTAGATGATGAAGTGCAGCTTGATTATCACACCATAATTTAGCTGGCACGGTAATACTGAAGCCTATCTCAGATAATAGTTGGTGAATCCATACTATTTCACACACAGATTGTGCCATAGCTCTATATTCTGACTCAGCACTCGAACGAGAAACAACATTTTGTTTCTTACTCTTCCATGAAACTAAGTTTCCACCTACAAAAACACAATATCCAGAAGTCGATCTCCTATCCTCACGAGACCCCGCCCAATCAGCATCAGAAAAACATTCAACTCTCGTATGTCCATGATCTTTGTATAGGATCCCACGTCCAGGAGCAGCTTTTAGATAACACAAAATCTGCTCTACTGCAGCCCAATGATCCACTGTAGGGGAAGACATGAATTGACTTACAACACTTACAGAATATGCAATGTCTGGTCGAGTCACTGTTAAGTAGTTCAACTTCCCAACTAATCTCCTATATCTCTCAGGATCTTTACATAATTCTCCTTCTTTAACAAGTTGCTGATTTGGCATCATTGGAGTGCCACTTGGTTTGGCGCCTAATTTTCCTGTTTCAGACAACAAATCAAGTACATATTTTCGTTGAGACAAATAAATACCTTTCTTGCTTCTCATCACTTCAATGCCCAAAAAATATTTCAATTGGCCCAAATCTTTTGTATAAAACTGACCCTGAAGGAAAGTTTTGAGAGACGAAATACCCAATGCATCATTTCCAGTAATAACAATATCATCAACATATACAACTAGTAGAACTATACCCTTCTCAGATCGGCGATAGAAAACTGAATGATCAGATGTACTCTTCTTCATACCAAAGCATACAAGGGCTTGACTAAACTTACCAAACCACGCACGAGGACTCTGTTTCAAACCATACAGAGATTTTCGAAGGCGACATACTTTATCACTCTCCCCCTGAGCAACAAACCCTGGTGGTTGTTCCATATAAACTTCCTCTTGAAGATCACCGTGAAGAAAAGCATTCTTAATGTCAAGTTGATGCAACGACCATTTATTGGTAGCAGCCATGGAAAGAAATAGGCGAATGGAAGTTAACTTGGCAACCGGAGAGAATGTATCTGAATAATCAGTGCCATAGATTTGAGCATAACCTTTGGCAACAAGGCGAGCCTTTAAACGAGCCACTGTTCCATCAGGATTCATCTTGACAGCAAACACCCATTTACAACCAATGGCCTTCTTTCCTGCAGGACGAGATACCAAATCCCAAGTACCATTATCATCTAAAGCAGTCATCTCCTCAATCATTGCATTTTGCCAGCCAGGATGAGACAAAGCTTCATGAACAGAGTTAGGAATAGATGTGGACTCAAGAGACGTAATAAACGCATATGTGGAGGGAGATAACTGGTGATAGGAAATAAAGGAAGAAACGGGGTAAGTACACTTGCGTTTACCTTTGCGAAGAGCAATGGGAAGATCATCACTTGGCGCTGGATCACATGATGAAGGAAGCATTGATGGAGGACATGAGTCTGAAGGTTGTGGTGGAGGTCGGGGAGTAGACTTGAGAAATCAACGGGCGGGAAGGAGGCACATCAGTAGACAAGGATGGTGTGGGAGAGGTAACCTCATATATAAAAAGATTGTCATCCTCCCCCTGACACAAACTCGATGGTGATGAAGTAAAGGGTGTATCTTCAAAAAAGACAACATCAGGCGAAACCAGATACCTTTTAAGGGTAGGACAATAACAACGATAACCCTTTTGAACACGTGAATAACCCAAGAAGATACACTTCAAGGATTTGGAATCTAACATGTTTAATAATGTTTTAATGAAATTCTCAACGCCTAACTAAATCACTTAAATTATCATTTGTCTAAATTGTCAGCTAAATAGGCACAACATTTAAAAGTCAAGAATCAGTTTGTAAATGTTGGTGCTCATATATAGTTTGTTTAGGTGCACTTGGTGTCTCAATATTTTCCAAGCTAACTTAAGCAAGAGACCTTTGCTGTGATGTCAAAGTATACTGCACTTTCACACGCTTAAATTAGTATTATAAGTGGATAATTCAACTAAGCACAAAAAAAAAAAAAATCAGATATCTCTCTTTTGTGATGATTGAATGTGGTCATTTATAAGCTAATCCTCTGACATATGTCCATAATTGCATGTGATGTAGGAGTTAAGGACGTTTATGGTGCTTTAGGCTGTAGAATGCTATTTCAGTCCCAGCTCAGCTATGTTTCGATTTGTATATACATTTATTGACTCGGTTGATCCACACAAAAATTTCAAGATATCGACATTTACTTTTAACATGGGTCCCTCTCTACTCTTTTCCAATACTCTCGAGACCTGGACATACACATAAACTTTGAGCCTTGACTTGAACAAACATAACCTCTAACATAATATACTTAATATAAATGAAAATGTTTTGGATTTGATCTAACCCTATGAAATTTAATATTTAGAGCATAAGCAGAGGCATTGAAAACATGTCAAAAAGTTTGTTGTCATTATGCTAACACTACAAGCAATCATGAATACCACAAAAGTCAAAATTGTTGGAACCAAAACAAACAAACGTCACAACTTTTTTTTTTTCTTTCTCTTCTTTGGTATTTGATAGGGAACTACTTTTTTCAATACAATTGTTTATAAGCTAGCATTATTAACTCAATTGAGTTTCACCCATTTGCAATGAAAATTCTATTATAGTTCAATCCTAATTTCGCCATCATTCCAAATGTAATTTAATTGTGTTTACTTAAAAGGCATTACGTTTGGTTTGTTTACAAATTCTTTTTAAATTATGATTGATTCACTTTTATATTGAGGTAAGGGATTTGAATCACATCTTTTTTGGTTCTAAGCATTTGATCAATTAAGGTCTGGTTAGTATATTGATATAATATTTAATTTACAATAACTTATCAATTTAGTTTTATTTCTTAAATTTATTAGTGTGTGCTAATCTCTTTCCTATATCTTAAAAGACATTAGCGATGATATACATTATAGATGGATCATATCCAATATTTTAGTCAATTGAATGATGATTCCATTGGGAAGAAATGATATATATAGAATGGTCCACAAGAACATTTCTCAAATTGTGGAATACAAAAGGGGAAGGTTGTGCACTTTGAATGGTGCCTTAAAGGCACAGAATGCATAGAATTTTCATATGCAAGAATTATGCACATGTGTGGACTTCCAATGGTGTGCCCATAAAGTAGACTTTTCCATATGAAAATAATTAGGCAATTCACATTTTCCATGGAAATTCAAATTGATATCCAAAATGCCCTAAACAAGATTTTCCATTTATAGAAAAAGATTGGTTGGATGATGAGAAAACATTTCTTCCTTATAAAAACTTATATTATAAAGTTTGTTATTCTCATTAATTCACTGTCACATCAACATATTCTAATATTAATATTCGATCTAACAACTTGTGCATCGCGTGCATGTATTTGTTTTTATCCATTTCACTTCTATCAAAAATACACAAGAAAAAAAAAGTGTATATTTTAATTGCCAAGTATAAAGATAGAGATAGATAGAGAGGAAGGAAATAAACTGTATAGATAGTATGAAATTTTTCAAAAGTGTAAATGCATAAGACCGAGACGTCTTAAATTTTTATTTTAAGCCTATAGACAAATCAAAACCAAAAGTATATGAAATAAAGTAATAATTAAACCAAACAGAAAAGAATGGAAAAGTAGGAAATTCTTAAAAGATGAAACTTTCCATATAAATACTCTTAACTTCCTCAGAAAATAGGTAAAGTTGCAATCTTGGGATTGAAACTTATGGATCTTTTAGATTCACAATTTACAGAACTCTCCTTTCATGGGTGCTTGATTACTTTACTTTTACTACTTACTCAACAACAACAGTAGTTAAAAACAATGGATAAACTTTACTAAACCAGTACAAAAGTTACTGAAATTTAAAAGAGATTTGACAGTAGCAATTGCGTAATTGGTGGCAGTTGTTCTTGTTCTCGTTCTTGCCAGTGGAGCAAACTGTAATGATATTAATAACAAAGGTAAAATTTTCAATAGAATCAGTAGGTTGTTTGAAATGGCTTAATTGACTTAGAATCTTGAATAACTCCAGCTACTGATCCAGCTGCTGCTGCAATGCTAATTATAAGGCAAGCCATGCTAAGAATTTGGAGGCTAATCCATCTTGTGCTCCATTTTGGGATTTCTTTTGTGCAATGTACATTTCAACAGGCAAATAGACAGTCAGAGGCCAAAATCCCAAGGCTCCTAGAAGTCCGACGATGTCGTTGAAGAATGGAGGAGCATCGAGACAAGGGTGGTGATGATCACAAAGATTGTCCTCCAAACTAGCCTAAAGAGGTTGAGTTTGAAGGGACGAAAGCCGGGGATTGGGATGTTGATGTCTTCATTGATGAATTTGCTATCTGGGAATCGGCTTGATGCGTTTTTCTCAATGAAGGCAAAGAGGGTTGACAAAAGACTTGGTATGCACCGACGAGATGGACTACGATGGCTACATTGGCTATGTCAAGAAGCCAATATGGGTTGTAGAAGCCGAAACCGGTGAGGAGGTTGCCAGGAGCAAGGTCCCCAAAGGCTGCATATCCCAACAGCCACAAAGCATGTAGAAAACCGTTGTCACTGCTACACTAAGAAAAGTGGCTTTCTTCATTTTTTGGCTTCTGATGGAGGGGCTTTGATTGTGTCCTGTTTGAAATAAAAACACCATACTTTTCAACTCATGGATCATTAACATTTTTCGACTTCTGTAGAACCTTTGATGATTCTAAAAGAAGCATTAAAACAAAATCAACACTTCTACTGCATGCAAAACTGGGACGAGAAACAAAGATACATTATCAAATGAATGCTTCTTAAAGAAAACGTGAAACAAAATCATTTCTTGAAAAACCATCGTTTATGTTTCCCAAAACTGGAAAGTGGAAATGAGAAACAGTAAACGAGAAAGAAAACAGACATTAAACGAGTACTTCTAAAAGAAAAATCGAAAGATAATCACTTATTGAAAGACCATCACTTCTGTTTCTCAATCAAGGAAGAAGAAAAAAAAGAAACGGTATCAAATTGAGACAAAACAATTTCTCGAAAGACCAACAATTCTGTTTCTCAAAACTTGAAACAAAAAACAACAACAAAAATTGCCAATCTGATATTCCTAAGAGATCATAGATTCAAATCTCCACTTGAGTGAAGAACTAATGATGACATAATTAGTTATACCTGAATTTCAATGAGGATAATGGAAAAGAGTAAGCAAAAGCCATGTCACCAAGGGCTTGGAAGCTCCTCCATATTTTTTGAGACTCAGTGACACTACCAATACTAACTCCTGTTAAACTCCCCTTGAATTTTCCATTATCTGAAGATAAATAAAATTATATTTATTATTTACCATATAATAATCATAGGTAAAAGAAATAATAATAATAATGATAATAAAGAAATGAACCTGTAACTTGAATGATTCCAAGAACAAGACCAATTATGGAGTAAGTAAAAGACATAACAGCAGCAACAATGGAGAGCCACCATAATTGATCAAAATCTGGAATTTGTGATAAGAAAATTTCCATAATTCCAAATGAAATCATATATGGATTGCTGTTCATATGACAAGGATTTTTCCCTCCACTTTTGTGGAAGCAGTTTGATCTTTTAATTGCCCTGTTCAAAACCCAAAATTAATTCATTCATTAATCCGAACACTCCCTTAAAATAAGCAAAATTTACTTCTAAGTTTGTAAATATTATTTAACAAGTTTGCTATTTAAGATTTTTAAAAAATTAATAAAAGGAATGAAAAATTGATACTAACATCATGCTTATGGATGAGGCTATTGTGTATCCAATTGCTACTCCAAAAAGATTAACATATTAACCCACACAGCTTCACCTTAAACCCACCTGTGACAAAAATTAAGTAAATTAAAAAACCAAAATTATATTCAATATTAAAAATATATATATAATTTGTTCAATTTCAATTGGGAAATTTTGTTCTTAAAAAATAATTTCATTGTACCAAACACGTTTTAAAAAGAAAATAATGAAAAACATATTTTTTCTTCTTTTTATGTTTTGTTTTTTAATTTTTAAATAAAATTCTTCCTTTCATTTCTTTTTTTGCTATTGCATCACCAACCACACAAAAACCTTTTGTTCTTAGCTTTTCAAAAAATTTACTAAAATTTTCACAACCTTTGCAAAATTAATTGGTACTAAGTAGTATGTGTATACTTTATAATTTAATTTTTTTGAAGAAAAAAAAACCATACATAGAAACATATATTGCTTTTTATTTTTTAAAATTAGTCTAAAAACACAATTCCTTTTCTACTAATGCTTTTTAAAAATAAATTACCAAAAAATAACTCTAGGCTAAACACAATTTCATTTCTACTAGAATTTTAAAAAAAAATGGAGAAATTTGAGAAGTAAGAAAATAGATTAAATCATGAAAAAAAATTGGGGGAAAAAAATATAACCTTTAAAAAAAAAAAACAAAAAAATAAACAGTTACCAATAGTGGCAAAAATGATTTTTCAAACGTCTCTTAATCACCATTATTATTATTATTTTCAAAATAGTTAGAATATAAATTTATGCAAAACTCCGTAACGGAGATGGACGGTGGTTATTCCTACCGAGGTTATTTTCGGACGGCGTCCATGTAAGTATAGTTCCTCTTGCCGTTAACGGAGTCACCCGACCGGTAGCAGGCAGCGAGAAGCGTAGAAGTATAGTAAGTCACAAACGAAAACAACATCATCACGACGGGTCCGGCCACCCAACCAAGCTGCGCCGTCGCCCAAGCTAACGACAAAACCCCCGACCCAATAACCGCGGTTATAATATGAGCACTTGCAGTCCAAACAGTCCCTATTCCACAAACAAAAAAAAAATGAAAATCTCAAATTCCAATTTTTTTCTTTTTTTTAAAAAAATAAATAAATAACCTGGCAACTGTACGACATACCAGTTCGCTTGGGCGGCCATCGTCGTCGAAGGCAGTATCGCAGCGGAGGCGGGTGGGGAGGAGCAGAAATGTTGAGGGAATGATGGTGGTGATTGTTAGCCATGGAAAAGATTGAAAAGCCGAAAAGGCCCTTTTAAGAGGAAATGGGTGTAGGAGTTGGAAAGGGGGTTGAGAGTGTAATTTTGGAAAATGTGTTTTGTATGTATGTATGTAATTAAGATTTGTGTTTGTGTGTTTGTTCCCTGTCCCGAAGTCACAGGGCGGTTTAAAAGTACTGACACTAAAACTGCGCCATCGACACAACCTTCAAGGATTTTTCAACAAAAACTTCAAATGGACTTTAATTCAATTAAAACTCCAAAAGCTTCAAATCAAAAATGGAGTTTTTCTCTTTCTTTTGCTTTATAATTAATTATATGATGAAGATGGAAGAGAGGGTGAAGGGATTATTTATAAGTGGTGAAAGGAAGGTGTGAAAACCACGTGGCTATATGTGGGACCATTGCCATCTCCTTCTTCCTAAACTCAATTATAAATAATACTTTCAACCTTTTCCAAAATAATATACATAAATACTTTTTTTTTTCTTTTATTAAATTACCATTCTAAAAACTTGGTTATACCAATATTAGTAGGTCATAAGCTCGAGAATGAGAATCTTGAAATGGTTTCAATATGTTGAAGCGCCAGTTATGCTTTTAACTATTAATCAAACACACGAGTATTATTGTAAGTTGGGAGTCCAAATATTTACTATTCAAAATACATATATTAAATTTTAAAATATAAGAGTAAGATAATATTAGTATTAAAAGGAAAATTGAGAGGTTTGGATATTTACAAATAATATTAGCAGTTTTATGGAAAAGTAAAAAGATAATTTAGAAAGAAGAAGAACAACAATATATTTTTGTCATGTAGTCGGTTTTTAATTTCATCTCCCAAACACTCGCCCTCATCCAGTTCGAGCACTCATGTCCATTAACTGCAACGATGGGAAAGATAAGCATAAAGAGTACTCTCGAGATGTGTTCTTAATTTCTTTTCTTTCTATTCATTTTTTATTTCACCTTTTTTTTTTTCATTCTATTTCTTTTTCTTTTAAATAATTGTTTTGAAGTCATATCTTTATCTTATCACAATTCATCTCTTCTCTATCCATTTTATTTTTTCTTTTTACGCTTTATAACAAATATCAAGTAAATTAAGGGTTGTTTTCCTATTAACAAATATATCAATTTATTTATATATATAGGAAAATATGGTTGGTTGTCAATCATACACATTAATACTTGGTGTGAGAAAACCTCACACTTCTATTGTTGGAAATAGGTAAAAATATAAATTAAAAATACAATAATTTAGTAATGAGAAAAAACTACAAATTATAAAAAAGTTCATTATATAAAAAATTACTACAATCACACGCAATAATCTTCTCGCTTTTGAAATCAATCACAAGATCACTTTCTCTAAGCTTTTAATTCATACATTTTCTTCAACTAAAATATAAAGAATTTAAAAGAAACTTAATACAAAATTGTAAGTTTACAACTCATCTCAAATTTTCAATTTAATTTTATCATTAACCTTCATATCTGTCAGTGTATACAATCATTTTATTTTTTAACAATTTTACAATATTGATGAGGGTGCCAATTCTAACAAATTTATTTTCTTAAGAAAATAATAATAAAATAGCAATAATAAAAACAAAATCAAAACCAACTTCCTAGTTTTCATCGCTGTCAACTCTAAATTAGCAACCTCTTTACTAACATTTACTGCTCTATTAAAGGTTTCTTTTCCATTTTCCTATTCTTTTAATAATAAGAAAAAAATTGGTGAGAAAAAAAGAGATTCAAAAAAGATACTTTGGCAATTAATAATATGGTAGAAATGAATGCTCCTATTTAGACTTTTTTCTCAAATGTTGTGAGAGTGAAAAGTGAAACTTCATATCGGATGTATTTAAGATGAGTTAATTGGGCAACTTTCAAATAAAACTAAATTACAAATATATCCCTACGTTTCTCCATTATTTCAAAAGAGTACATTCTTTTTTTTCCTATATTACAATATTACCCTTTCACTTTTCATTCATCTTTAGAAAATGCTGATAAAATTTAGAATTGTAAAGTACATCGTCCATTTGGATTGACCTTTTTAGTGTTTTAAAATAATTATTGTTTTGCACGTTGGAACGTATATTTTAAAACTTAGAAAGTCAATCTTAGAATTCTTGTAATACTAGTAGCAATGAGTTAGTTAGAAATTGATATATAAGCTTACTATGTTGTTTTCTTGTTATAGTCACGTTCGTTTAGGTTCCAATGTCTATTTGAAATTTTGATATGTTCCTACTCTAGTAAATTTTAATAACGGTGATGATGGACGACAATAAATTTAACCCTTTTATGGAGAATAACTAATTGGCCATGTTTATAAATTTAGATATTAAGTTAAAATTGTTTTTGGTTTAAATAGTTAAATTCAATGGTTCACTTAAAAGTATTGGATTAGAAAGGGAAGGAATGTAGTCAAGTCAAGGTGATTATTGAATAAGAAAAGTAATTGGCGAAGCCTTCTTCTTCAAAATACAAGTAAGAAAAAGATGTAAGGGCAAATTGATTGCATGATCTTATAAATTGTACATGAGAATGTGATCTTTGGTTTCATTCTTCACGTCTCCCTATTTGTCTTCCTCACTCATATTGTATGGTTCAAATGAAATATAGATAAGAATTAAGGACATTAGTTTTAATAATATGTTTTCTTTCTTTTGTCATTATTCGGTTTATATTCGTTGTCCTTATTAATATTGTCTTCTTCTCTATGTCTCGTGTTTTACCATCTCTTTTCTAGTTTTAACCATCAATGATAGAAGTTGATAAATTTTTGTCAGTATCCTATAATCATATTGATAGACACCGATAGAAGTCTATTGCTTATTAATATATATCATCGATAAAATTTAAAAATTTTTCTTTTAGTTTAGTTATATTTAATAAAATGTGTATATATATATAATATTATTCTCCAAAAATTTGTTAGGACGAAAAAAGAGTATCTTTTAATTAGTTTTGAGTTATTCCATGTTGCATTCATGGACCATAAAACCAATAGAAATAAACTTTAAAAAAAATACACCCTTCAATGGTTTCTCATTGATGACAATAATAATTATTATGTTATTATTGTTTGGATTGACATTGATATTACAATCATATTTGGAAATTGAATTTAAATTTTGGCATTTTGATCAACAATACACATTATTATTTTAAAGTTAAATTTCATAATTACAGATTTTAATTAGTTGGATAAGTGATAAAACCAACACCCATATGGGAATATAACAAGGTAAGATTAATAATTATTGAGGTACAATTTAGTGATCATGCTTTATATTTGTTTCAAAACATGTGGCATGTGTATATATATATATATAGTTATTATATTGCTTTGACCTTCCTTAATCATTTTTTCCCCATTTTAAAATAAGATACCAAACTTAGGCTAATTACAAATTGATATATATAGCTTAGCCCTAATTGATTCTATTTGTTAATTGAGACACGTGCATACACTTTTGTCCATTCAATGACACTAAAATGAGATATTTATAGATGAAACAAACTACCATACCTAATACAATTTTTAAATTGGATGCTAATTAGAAGACAGAGAGTAGTGGACATCATCCACTTTCCCCTACAAATCCATAGTTTTTTCTTTTTTAAAAAAATAGAGCCATAGCCATTTGAATTAATAAGAGCAATGTTTCATTATGATTAAAATTACAATGATATATAGATATAATAAATTAAAAATAGAATTTGAGGAATTTTAAAATAATCATGAGTGTCAAATTCTTGACGTATAGGACTGTTGTTGAGTCGTACTTTAGTTTATCATGTATTCATTTCAAGGTTGAAATAAAGGGAGAAGACAAATTAATTTTAATTCTTTTTAAGATGATTAGAAGGTATTAATGACAAATTAAATGTCCTAACTTTTGAGATTATTATTGCTAAAGTCAACACAATTCTCTTTTTTTTTTTTCAAACCTACTAACTATTTTATTTTTTTTAGACATCAAACTTGTTGATATCTCTTTTTTCAAGATGATTCTGTCATCATTTTTCTTTTAATAAATGTATTTGAAAGGACATTGACCTTATACAGTTTTTAATATTGTTAAAAAGGATATAATTCAAAGCAGCAGCTACATCATTTTCTTTATAAACATTTTTTTTTAAATGTACTTTTAAACATATTTTTAATCATTTAAAATTAAATTTAATCATGTCAAAATAATTTTGAATAATTAGAGGAGTGTTTGGTAATGGTTATCTAATAAGGTAATTTTAAATCGTATACTCTTAATTTTAGAATATATCTCTTTTTTGTATTTTTATCCCTTCATTTACAAAAGTTCTACTATTTATATATACCTTTTATTTTTCACTACTGTGGATGAATTAAATAAATTAGTAAGAACAATAAGTTTGTTTACAGTATCATATAATTTAGGGAAAATCTAAAAAAAATTGAAACTATTTATAAAAAAAATAGTAAAAAAATTGATAGATTTTGTTGTAAATAATTTCACTTCTTTTTTTGTTATATTTAAAAATATTCCTATAATTTAAGTATATTTTAAAATTAAATAACAATATATTAAATCTTTTTTTGAAAGAGTAATTAAAAGGGAAAGTTGTGGATAATACTATTTACAAGATATATGAAAATTTCAGATTCTATCGATTTGTATCAATGTCATCAATAACACTATTGTGAGACTCGTACTGAGAAAGACAAAAAATTGACTTAAGATAGACAAAATCTTGAGTCAAATTTGACTAAGTGATAAAAGAAGGTGTTTTGATTAGAACTAGGTGATAGGAATTAGTATTTAAGTAGTTCACGAGGAAGGGTTATGTGATAGGATATGATTGGCGTTATTGTACAGCTAGGCGATTAAGGGTCTTCGTGAGTTGGAACTAGGTGTTGAAGGGAGGGAACTTTTGAAAAAATTTGTGAGTTTACTTAATAGCCACATGTAGAAGTTTTAAGCTAAGCATGTTAAGTTAAACTTTAAGTTTACACGTACACCACTAAGAGTAAGAGCTGGCAAGATGACAAGAGTTTAAAGGTGACCAATCAATTTTAGGATTAATTAGTATAAATAGGGGGGTGAAGTCAAATTGTCAAGTAATTGTTACTCTCGAAAATTGGAGAGAAAAGCTAAGTGTAAAAGTGATGTTGAAGTGATTATGCGAGAAGGAGACGAAAAGGAGCATTTGGGATATGAGTTCTAGTTGTATGAGTGTTTTTCTTCAAAACATTTCATATGTTTGAAAAGTTTCTTTAAAGTATTTATTGGTTTGAAGTGATGATTTCAAAATGAATTTTCCAAAAGAGATTCATATGAAAAGCTTACGCTATGTTTTGTATGCTACAAATGATTGTGAAATGATATATGTTTAAACCATTAGTCTTTATGTTGTTATTTAGCTAATTGTTATGTGCACATAAAAAGTAAAGACAATCATGTATGAAAAGGTGTGCATGATGAAATGAGTCTTGCGATTCGACTTGAACAACTCATGGAAGTCGTGGACTCTGAATTTCAGTAACTCACACTAACTTATTTTTGTTGACATTTTCTCTCATATCATACTTTTAACATTATTACAAAAACCCCACTAGTTAACTTGAAAATACTTATAAATATAATAAAAACATTTTAGAGATATTTGATTTATTTGAGTATGATTTCAATTTGGGTCCATCCTTTTAATGGATAATTATAAAGGGGAAGAAAAAGAAAAAGAAAAAGAGAAGAAAGATGGCGTGGACTTAGTCAAACATAAAAGAAATGGAGATGTACTTGAAAAGAGAAAGCATGCGTTTTGGCCACTAAAAATTCTTCTTTTTAAATAAAATCTAAACCATAATACAATGGTGGTTGGTATCTAAAGTGGAGGCCAACTTATCTCTATAATTTCAATGGCCGAATATATACCCAAATATCTTGTATTTATTATTTCATAAATTACATATATTTTTCTAACCTTCTTAAATATAAAAAAATAATCTTTTAAGCATTATTAGATATAACAAATAAGTTTATAAAGATAATTAGTGATGGAATATATTATTATTCATACATTTTGCTATATATTAATATTATATATTTCTTAAATTACCTTCCTCTTTAATTTAGAATCAATATCAACATTTAGTTTAGCTCTATCAATCAACCTTTAAATATTGGTTAGTGTATCTTTTTTGTCTCTAAATTTGATTTAAAAAGTCTCTCATTTTTATCTCGGTTTAAAGATCAACATTTCATTTTAATTAACTAAAATAAGAATTAAAGAAGAAGATCAAAGGAGGATAAAGGGAGGGGAAAAATTATTTTTGTAAAAACATTAAATGACATGTTAATTTTTTAAAATAATAATTTAAAAATTCAAATAATATAAACCCTAATTATGAATTTTCAACTCTTGGCTATTTCCTTTTATACTTCTTTCATTTTCTTTTTTAGGAAACCAAAACTTTATAACAACACAAACACCAAAACAACTCAGAGTTGAAATTAAAGAAAGCTGAACACATATTTTGAAAGTAACGTAAAATTAAAAGTAGTATAAATATAAAATGAAGAATAACTAAATATTTAAATGTATATTTTAAAAATTTAAAGGTAAAATACATTTATTATTTATAACTAAGAGACTAACAAATATATATAGTTTAATTTTTAGTTTTTTAGGCAATATGGGTCATTTTGAAAAAGAAAAAAAAAAAAAAAAAAAAGGATTGAGAATAGAGGGAATGTGGTCTTATATAGTCAATGAACACAGATGATATGTATGGCAGCTGAAATCTTTGAAATTCTCTACCTCCATCAAAAAAGGGTAAATAAATTAGCATAATTGGATGAGTGCTTTTTTGACAAATGGTTGATGGTGACTATTTACTTTCTTCTTCTATTTTTCCCATACATCATTTTTAAAATCTAATTTGCCTTTTCCTAGAAAAAAAAAAAACTTTGTTTTTAAAATGACAATTTGGTTTTTTAGAATAATGGTATTGTTTTTATTAGAATTTCTATCATAATTTATGAAATTATTTTCACATTTCTTAGCATGAAAATTATCATGTTAAAATGCTATTATTAACTCTGTATTTACTTAGCTTGCTATATTACTTACAATAAATCTTTAGATAATAATTTTTTCTAAAAAAAATAGGTCATATATTTATTTATTTATAAATGTAACTTAAAACGTTTTGAGAATATTAAAAGAGTGTACGATGTATAATTAAGTGAAAGTTAACGTAGGATTGAAAAGAAGTTAGGAGGAGGATAGTCCTTTGAGTCACCCACAATTACAACATTTAAAAGACATTATTCATTAGGGGAAGAATCTTATATGATGTTGGAGATTAGGTTAGATTGCATTTCATTCCCTCTTTTCATAGGGACATACCCTCTGCCCTCCTCCCACCATAAAAGCAAATTAGTGGAATATATATGGTGTGCTTCCTTTTATTTAAACAAATATTTGAGATCGAGAGGAGTGAAGAGATAGGTAAATGTGTACGCTGTCGTCATTCGTCAAGTTGCTCTTACTCAAGTCTTTTACGATCATTCTCTGTTTGTTTTTTCAAGCACACTTTCTTTTCCTTCTTTAAGCAATGTCGGAAGAGTGTTAAAATTTATATCAACTTTCGATGCATATTTTGGTTGAGACAGACGAGAACTGGGTTGTTTTTATCACGGGGAGCACTATAAAAATTTAGAAACTATTTTCACATTGAACAGAGTCGTAAAACGTCTTAAAAAGAGCGTGATCCGCAACTCAGCATTCTTTTTAACGAGCTTAATGTTTTGCAAGTTCTATTCGAAGTTGTTTTAATTTCTACTATTTATTTTTGTAACGTAGAAGCTGTTTCAAAATTACAATACAATATTATTATGTTATATAGTATGTTCCAATATAAATTTAAATATTCAAAATGTGTAATATTTCAAACAGTGTGAGAGACTAAATAAGAAATTAAGGAGAGAGAAACAATTACTTCTTCACGCTTCAAATAAATAACTTTGTTAGTCCTCAAAATAGCATGAAAAAGGATAAGTATGGTATAGAAAACTTAATTATTTTATACAACAATGATAAGATCTTAGGATCAAACCGTCAATTTAAGAAATGAAAGCATATCAATCTTCATTAACATAAACTTACTTCAAAATTATATTAAATTTCAATGATATATCTTTTGTATCTATCTACACGTTGTTATTAAATAATTTATGATTTAGGGACAACCATATGTATGGAAAAAAAATCATTTAATTTGTAGTTACTTTTTGACTAGAGGCAAAACGTTGGAGGAAATCTCTCTCTAATACATTAATAATCATTGATTTGATTTGTTTAATCCAATTAGCACTTAATTATGAGTAATTAATTAGAGCTTTTCATTATGAGTTTGAGTTATGTGGCCAATTAGTTGACCAATGTGTGGAAGGAATCAAATAGCCTTTTCCAATTTTCTATCCTAATGCCCACGTAAACCATCAATTTTTATTGCACTTTTTAAAAATAATGTTTAACTTAAAGAACATTATATTTCAACAAAAACTGTAGTAATTTTAGTTCAACTTTTCTTTCTCTTTTTTTCTTTAAAATTATTAATTATTATACACCTATCAATTCCTAACTTCCCCTTCAATAATAATAATTATTATTTTTGTTTTCATCGTAGCTAGAGTTTTTTTTTTAAATCAAATCTATGATGGAGGATTTTTATGTACAAATTACTTTAAAATTTAAATGGAGAGGTGAAATTAAATTTAATATAATGTTCAATTTAGTATTTAGAATTTGATTTGATTTTTTATAATTTGGTGAAAAGTTAGACAACTTAGAATTTGGCAAGAGAATGTTGGCTTTATGAATTAAATTATTTCAATACGCTATTATTTTGAATGTTATAAAACTAATGAAAATATTTATAAATATAGCAAAATAGCACAATACTCTATTTGCAATAAATTACGATAGACTACTATTCATATCTATTTTGGGTCGTAGATAGTAGTTTCCATACGATATATTATTATGGATAAACTGTAATATTTTTCTATACTTTTAGCTTTTAGTTTTGAAAATTGTGTTCCTTTTTATTAAGACTAGTTAACTAGCATGGTTCTATCTTTTTTTTACATAAATGTTTAATGTTCTTGTTGGAATAAATAGTAATGGTTTGTGTTTCTTCATGAATTGATGCATCATTTCATGATTTTTAATAATTGAATTTTTGAATAGCTACGAATAAATCTATAAAAAGTTATTTTCTATTTGGTTAAAAACACATCTTTTTCATTATTCACAATCTTGACGTTGGTTGATCCACAAAATTTTATTCGTTAATCTTCTAGACATGGTTCTACTCTTAGAAAAAAAGTTGATCTATTATATCATGGGAGACAATTACTAGAATGAGTAAATTTGTGTTAACAGACATGTTAACTTAGATCTATAATGGATATATGAATTTTTGGTTGTCGTAATTACTAGTCCGCAAAATTAGAGAAATGAATGGCGGTGTTATGATGTAGATTAGTTAAGGGATTTGCTTTAAAATGTAGTATTGCATTATTTATTTAAAATATAAAGACAAAAATAATAAATTATGGTGCTTAATTTGACCATTTTAAATTTGTGTTTTATATAGTTTGAATGTGATATAGTTAAAGATTTTATGAAATAAAATAAAATTATATTTTTAATTAACTAACACAATTAGCTTGGATAAGTCAAGACATACTAATTTAAATATTAAGTAGTAAAGTTAAATAAGTTAATTCCCATTTGAAAAGATTAGTTTAATTCTCATTCTTATAATTCCTAAACTTGAAAATAGAAAAATTGTATCGTACATTTTGTCTTAAAGGGTAGGTGTTAAAGTCTTTACTCATGTTATCAAACTTGAGAAAAAGTGAGAGTTGAGATTTCAACCTGGTTTTCAAAAGTTTTGCAATTTAATTTTAAAAAATTAAAAAGGAGGGAAAAGTATATTTGAAAAGAGTGTATAATAAATTTCAAAAAGTGAGAAAAATAAACTTTTTTAATAAGAAAAAAGTGGACTATGAATTGGACATTAGGGTTTTATTTAGGGCAAAAAATGAAGCTGTCTCTTATGAGTGGGCAATTCAATTCTTTTTTTCACATCTTGGAGTTTTCATATGTTTCTTTAATGCTTTACACTTTATGTTAAAACACCTTTTCTCATTTTCTTTCTTTTTAAATATCACTTTATAACCTTACAATAAAATAAAATTTTTGTGATCGTGTGAATTAAAATCTTTAGCTATTAATTATTAACAACAAATGATTTTCATATAATAAAATCAATATAATTTATACTTACTATTATATTAATATTACTCGAGTAAATGCTTAAATCAACGCCAACCATGAAGGAGTACAAATCGGTCGGTTGATCGAATCAGTAGGTTTAGGTCGAAAAACTTTTTTTAAATAAATGTGGTCAATTTGGATTTTCACTAACCGATCGACACCCAACCGTATCCCTTCCTATCTCCGACCGACTACCTTCAATTCGATCAGCTCGGTTTATCAATCTATCGTCATACTCACTCTTATTTTCAATTGTGTTTCTAATATTTTTTACGCACATGTTCAAAATATTTGTAACAATCAATTGGTGTTTTAAAAACTAAAATTAGACTATTTATATTAATACGACTCTTTCAATTTTGTACTGAATATATATCAAATAGATTCTATTGGACCAAATATGAACATTATGGAAATGATCTATCAAAAAAACTTATGATAATTTGAAGAAACTAGAAATTAAACTTGTATTATTTAATATTAATAACAAAACCTTTTATTTTAATATTGAAATTCTTTTTGAGTATTGAAAAAAAAAAAAAAATGACAAAGCTAATCCCAAAATACATAAATGACATCAATTGAGACGTCACATTTCACTTATACCATACACATATATGAATGCTAAAAGTAGTGTTAAAACTAAAAACAAAATTAAGTGCCTTTTAAAAGGTAGTTAATCTTTATATTATAAATTATAATCCTTTAATTAACAAGAAATAAAGAAATATTATAGAAGACGTACGAAGTAGAAGAAAGTAGGTCAAAGTTATAAGATTTAAGTAATATTATAAATAGTAATGCAATGCAATAATTGACAATGTTATATGATGACATCATTAGGTAAAGGACATTAAGGATCACATGGGAAGAGAATCCATATTTTTTAAATTCATAATCCCACATAGTTAGACAATACATAATCTTCATTAAATTAATTGAAAACTTATTTTGTTAGTATTGAAAATTTTCGTTATATGGTCAAGTTCATTGAAATATTGCAGGATTATTTAATCCATAAAATAAGTAAGAAGTTTGGATTATATGCCGACATCTCCCTTGTTTGATGGATCTTATTTTATTATCTAAAATAACTTTTTCATTTATACTTCAAGATTTTATATTACTTAGTTACTTTTGTCCAAAATTTAATCTTTGTATTTTTAACCCACAATATATTTACTTAGGGTTTTTTTTAAAGAATAATAATTGAAAAAAAACTGTTTTTTTCCATTACACCTTGAAAAACTTTACAATATATTTTTTTTGAGTATCATTATTATTATTTATCTAATTTAGATAAAAATAAAATAAAAAATAATCTCAAGTTTACAAAAGTACTATAACCTATTTTCTCCTGCATGGAAAAATAGTCACGGTATAATTCTCTTTAATTTGTCAACTTTTTAGAAGACGTGTTTTGGCTGCATCATTTATGTATATAACTTTTAAATATTCTTTTTAGATAAAGTTTTAAGTAAAAAAATATAATAATTAGCTTAGCCCAATTTATTATTTATTTTTAAAAAATCATTCATAAAATCTGAACTTTTGATAATAATTGGATGTTTGACAGATTAAATTCAATATTCAATATTTAATCCTATAAAATTAAAAAAATATAGTTTATTAAATGATTTTTTAAGTTAAAGATATTAAATGTAAATGATAAGAATATTGGAGTTGAGAAGGTTGATAGAGAAAATATATTAGCATGAACAGTGATTATTTATTGTTTTTGTTCTTATTATAACTTTTTAAAGAGAGAGGATGGTCCCAATGGTGGGGTTGAATTGGACGGTAAATACAAAGTCAAAATGACTTCGAGTAGGGTCTCCCGGGCCCACCACAAGACTTCTCTCCTCTCTTAATTATCATTTCTTTTTTTCTTTTTCTTTTTTCAATTGTTTTCAATCTACTATGATTTGTTAATTGAAATTTATTATAATACGTAGATATTATTACAACATTTTCAATGGTCGTCTAAGGCTAGTAACATCTTCAACCCCTTTCTATTGGACACTAACACTATAAAAACTAAAAAGTCGTTCGTGTGACATGAAGTAAGTTTATTATAATATGTAGTTATTATAGCTTGTGAGTTATAATAGTTTGTTGGTTATTAATGTATGTGTTTAGGATGTAGATTATTATAGTTTGAATTATTATAATATATGTTTAGAGAAGTGAGGAGTAAATAAGAGAAATAAGAAGAAAAAGAAATAGAATAGTCATAATTTAAAAAATATTTTACAATACTTTTTTTAACAATAGTTGAGCGCAAAGGGAGTGTAAGTTACATTCATCTTCATACATGGGCTTCAATTGGAAGGAAAAAAGTTAAGAAAATATATCTATAAATATTTTCACCACGTGGTAGCGCGTAATTGGATACTTAGACGATAGACGAGGATCTAAAATGGTATTATTATTTATTAATATATGTGTTATTATTTGATTGGGTTCAGTTTTTCCGCGTCCCAGATTTATCGTCCCATTGTTCCAACTTGGAGAAAAACTTAAAACCAATCTTAATCTGACGTCGTTTTACTTCGCTAAAATCCACTCACAAAGTGGGGATCTCTGTCATTGACATTTCTTCAAAATTCTCATTCTTATAGAATAATTAAATATTTTCAAACTTTTAATTCCACATTGAACATATATATAATATATATATATAGAATTCAAAAAAAATAAAAAATTACTAAATTAATCTATACAAAATCAAATATTTTCCTCACATATTTTATATATGAATGAAGTTTAAATAGTGGACATAGATTAAATAATTTTTAAAAAAAAACAAAAGAAAAAAGAGACTAATTTTTTTTTTAAAAATGTACCTAATATTGAAAGAGATTTCTGACCAATTCAAATGCTTTCTAACCTAATTATTGATCATGTTACACTAAACCACCATGTGAAATAAGGATTATTCAACCCACATGCACATATATATATTTAATATAAGCCATACATATTAGAATATAGTTTCATCCATTTAAATCAATTATGAACAAAAGTCAACGTTTATTTATAACTTTAATTATATATTTTTTTATGATTAGGTACTAATTATAAATCATTTGTGTATGAGAATAATTTTATTAATTTAAGTTTATTACGAATTAAAATTCAAAATGTTGAACCAAAGGTATCAACGCAAATGGAAAAAAAGAAAATTCAAGGTAGTTGAAGAACTAGTTATTTGATTGTAGAAAAATAGGTGTATTAAAAATAAAATGTTATTATTCTATTAAAAAAACAAATATCAAGCCATATTATTGAAATAGTTGTATTCTCCAAAACTATATATTATATATTGTTTGGATCCACTCATGAAGTAGGGTGGTGTGTAGAGTGCACACCCTCCAAACTTGATCAATTATAAATAATATGTAAGGGAGTCAAATTTCAATATACAAGTAAGGTTAGGAGTTCGATTTTTGTAATTACTTAAAAGTTTGAGAGTATTGTTTTCTTGAGTTGCGTGACCATTGGCCTTTGGAATGTTAAATGAATATATAGAAGAAAATTTTGATGGGCAGCCCTTAATTCCATTATGGGTTATTAAGATAAAGAATATATGCTATGATTCTAAGCATATAATTCCTCTTTATCATTTACCTACTTATGAAAATTTGACACCAACTTCTCTTTTATTTTATTTTCCAAAACTAAAAAAATAAAACTTCTCTTTTATCTCTAGAAACCCTAATTTGGAATTTGAAGATGCTTTTCTTCTTCCCAATCAATTTCTCTTCCTCTTTATTTAGGAAATGGAAGATCGAGACTTTCTACTGAATTTCTTTGAAATTTCCAATAACATGTAGTTTTAATTTGTAGTGTAAAAGAGGGAAAAAAAACATCAATAAAATTGGTTAATAATGAAAGACTACCCACCAAATTATATGGGCATATATAGGTGTGACAAATAATTAAGTTTGATTTTCGAGATTAGTTGAAAAAATTAGTATTATTTAGTAGATAATTTTGATAGATGAACGAAAAAAACTAATAAATTGTGTAATTTTTCTCTGCTTATGCTACGTTTGTAATTGTTTACTAAAAGACATAACCAAACTATGACTGAAAAACCTCTATGGCCCTTACTTTAGATATAAAGTGAAACAAGTTTACGAAGTTAGGAACAATTCAAACTGAAGGCTTTTCAATAAGTTCTTTAAGCTTTGTCGATTGGTCGATTCAAATTGAAGGCTTTCAAAAATTTCTTTAAGTTTGATTGATTGGTCTATTTCTATGACACAAATTTAGGTAAGAATTAAGACTTTTAAACTTCACATTTATGCAAATAGGGAGGGAGGAACCAAAGTTGTGAAATCAATTGTACTTGAGAAAAGGTAGGAGGAATAAATGCACCAACAATTAAAGGACATTGACAAATTGTAGTGAAGAAGCAATATACCTAAATACCAACTCCCCTTTCTCTCATCATATGGATTGTTATCTCAACCTATCGATGTTAAGCAATCCTATTGTCTTTTTGCATCCCAATGGTCAAATGCATACAAACTGCACAACTTGATATCAATGGCCATTTCCTAAATGTGCTCACGTGAAATTACTCCATTTTAAACATAAATCGATGAAAAGGAACTTTTTATTTATGTCACAAAATATTTTGGTGTTTGTGACTTCTTATCATGTTACGAGTGTCTCACTCATAACAAAATAGTCAAAATCTGTGATCCAAATATTCATTGTTTGCCAATTGGTCTTGCAGCTACGTAAAACCACCATGATATTGCAAGGGAGCTTGATAATCACTATTTCAATGTTAACCACGACTTCTAAAATATCCATGTGAAGGAAGAACACTTATTTACCTAAGAAGATTCATGTAGTAGAGGCCATAAGGCTCCACGATGTAAGTATAGAAAAAGTTAGTTTTCATTGATTTTTAAGATTGGATCACCCTTCGTTAATGTATCTGAAATTGAGTCATCTATACAAAAATCTCTTATTTTAATTAGGTGATGAAAGTGTACTAATCTTATATCTTTTATCGTATTTGAACTGACAGTGATAAGACATATGAGTTAACATTACTCCCAAATACATGGAAGAGTATAATGTTTGAATTTTTAGGATATTTTTTTTAGTTAAACAATATGTTAAAGGTGAGAAATTTAGACATTTAATCTATTGGTTCAAAGTTTGTGCCCTATATATGTCCTTCTTTTAGAAGTAAAACAATTTAAGTTTCAAACAATGAAAGTTACTTCTTTTTATCACATTTCAATTGTAATGATTTGGGAATAGTAAGTAAATGTTTGAATTTTTGTATAGAGTGAACTAATAATTATATTAATTTAAATTCTGAACTTTTATAAGTGTATTAATTTTAACCACTTACTTAACTGATGATGATTGTATCAATTTAAACTTTCTATTATGTTTTATTTCGATACAAAATTGATATATTTAGGTAAGTTTGTGATTTAATTTGACACATTCCTGAAAATTAAGGGTTTAAATTGATATAAATATTAATTTGAGATTTAAATTGATAAAACCTTAATGTTTAAAATATAAACTGATATAACTATTATTGTAGGGTCTTAGTTGATAGTTGAATGTATTACTAATATTTTGAGAAAAAAAATTACAACATTATTATCCAATTATTTGGACAAACAAATATTTTGTCTACTCTTCTCCCAATCCCAATAACCTATCTATGTAAAAAAATAATTTGATGCGTTTAACTCATGTCATGCTTCAAAATGTGTGCTAAAGTAAAATTAGTTTCATCAATTGTTGGGTCTACAAATTTGAACCTATAATACTTTTAGGGTAGGATGATTAAGATATGAGTTTTGGGTTGTTTTGTAGATGTGATAAAATAAGTTCTAAAAAAAACCAAACTCACATGTGTACAAGTACAATTTGAAATACAAGGTGTACTTGATACACTACCAATCTACGCTGTACATACTAAAAAGTGTCATATCTACAAAATGGATAAAATGTATGACAAAATTTAAATATTTTGTTCTTGATTTTCTATCTCTATCATTTGAAAAAAAAAGGTTAGAATATAATCACTATATAAAAGTTAAAATTCAAATATGAGAGATTAAATTTTAGTTCACTTCAAATGGTACTAAGACTAACTAATATTTTTTGAACCTTCCATTCCTACAATGAAACGTCATGTTGAGCTGAAAAACCACAGAAAGTTAAGGTTGCATATTTTGGGCTTAATAATAAAATAGGCTTTAAATCGGCCATAAAAGTCCTCATGTTTGGGCTGTGGGCTTTATCATGTTTAATTAACAAAGACCGATTAAAAATTGAAGCTAATCCTCTCTCGACTGAACGCGGAAAAAGAAGTATAAACCCTATTTCCGGTGCCGAGGAGAGTGGATCAGCGTTAGAAGAAATGGCACCATTGTTGCAGAGCTCTCAACCATGGGTGGAGAAATAGTACGTTTCCCTTTTTCAATTCACTTGTTTCTCAGAATCTGTTGCATTCTTTCTACCGTTGTTCATTTTTCCGATTGATAGTCGACCGAAGCAAGTGAAAGATGTAGCGCATCAGGATGAGGTGGTTCGGGTCCTCACCAACACCCTCGAGACTGCTAATGTACTTATCATTGATATCTCTTTTTTATTTTAATGGTGTTTGTAATGCTCTTTGCAACTCGGTGTTCATTTTCTATTCAATTGTTGGTTGGATAGTGTCCACATATGCTCTTCTATGGACCGCCTGGTACTGGAAAAACCACCACTGCTCTTGCAATTGCCCATCAATTATTCGGGTTCGTATTTGCTCCTGTCTGATTTATATAGTTCTATTTGTGCTTCTTTCGTTCCTGTTGTCTTTTTGGAAGATGTGGATTTGTGTTTGGTATTCAGAATCCATTATAAGAAATATCTTGGAATCTTTCCGTTGAGGGGTTGACTGGTTTTGAGGAGATTTTAATTTTATGAATTTTAATTTTGTTTATTCTTTAGTTGGGGTGGGTGTTATGGGATCTCAAATTTGAAAAATGGTGTGATCTTGCGCCCTTACCGAGATAGATGAGTTATTCCTCAGTCCTCTTATCTCGTCATCAATTGATTTTGAGATGAAACCTTGTGTTATGAAGCACATACATGAATATGATGGGATACATGGATACACTGATCTCTAAACAACTAGGATATGAATATATTCGGGATACGTTTTTTCATTAAAATTTTCTAGGCAATGTGTGTGTGCACCCATGTGACCGTTGTGGGGCTCATGCATGGAGTTGAATATTAGATGATTCTAAGGTTCATGTTTATACTTTTTTTCCCTTATTTTTATTATATCTTCTTTTAGTTTGGGTTGGGGCAATGAGCTTTTAAATAGGCTGCTTAGTTTTTAGTTGAGGAAGATTAGATGAGTTGCATTTTTTATAGATCCAACATGAATAGATGTGCCAAATCTCATGTCAAGGAATATTGGTATCTGATATGATTCGATACTGATTGTCTACCACAGTTGAAGTATCTGTGCTTCTTGTGTTATCTGATTAGTGAAGAGGTTTGCATCATAGATTCATACATGAAACTATAAATCAATCGTGATCTCATTATCATTATGGTTAAATGGTGTTAGCGAGATTCTGGGAGGTCTTTGCTCAAGACATTTATGATTTGCTTATTTCATAATGAAACCGTTCAACCTACTTGCTTAATTTGTATTAAACATGAAATAGACAAAAATTAATGTCTTTTTAGTTTTTATTTGATACACAAAATATTTGACTGAAGAAGTATTATTTGCAGTCCCGAACTTTACAAGTCTAGAGTTTTGGAGTTGAATGCAAGTGATGACCGTGGGATTAATGTTGTTCGGACTAAGATTAAAGATTTTGCTGGTGTTGCAGTAAGCAGTGGCCAACGGCAAGGGTACTTTTCTTAATCATATCTATCAATATAACTTTTCATAACATTCTTGTTATGAGCTTCACACTTCTTACAAAAGAAAATAAATCCAGGGGTTATCCTTGTCCACCATTCAAGATAATCATTCTGGATGAGGCTGATTCAATGACTGAAGATGCTCAGGTGTGATCACAATGTAGATATAATTTCTTTTTTTAGTTACTGTGAGTTAAACTTTTTTCTCTTCCTTATATGAAACATGATGTAGAATGCCTTGAGGCGTACCATGGAAACACACTCCAAAGTGACACGATTCTTTTTTATTTGCAACTATATCAGCAGGTAAGGCATAGCTTCCTTTTATCGTGTTTTATTCCTCTCTATATTGTTGTAAATTTTGCTTTTCTTTTTTCCTGTTTGGTTGATGTTTGTAGTCTACAATATATTGTTGTGGCATTTTTTGGATTTTTGCTTTTGATACTTATGACAGTTTCCAAACTTTTGTGGCGAAATTATTAATCATAGCTCATATGAACTTGCAAGCCACTTATGGAAAACAAAATTGGAAGGGTTGGTGGTAGTTTTCCTCCGGTTAAATAATTGAGAGAGAGAGAGGGTATGTGGATCAGATCTTTGAAAGCAATGGTTGCATCACCGTTTATGGTCCATAGATTAGTTTTTAACTAGACCACAATTTAATTGTCAAAAAAGGTAAATTCACAAAGACTATGGAGCCCAATGTTTTTTAAAGCGAAAAAGTCTTCTGGCGCTTAAGCGCAAGGCACAATAAAGCGCAATAGTTTTCAAGGGCTCAAGTGCAAAACCCAAAACAGAAAACGTAGTCTTTTTTCGAGGCATTTTGCATTTAGGTTTAGTAAATTCCATTTTTTAGTTATTATTGCAGGGAAAATCTCAATTACTTATATTTCTAAAAATAATAAAAAAGCCCCAAGGCATGGCTTTGAGCCTTGGGGCTTCACAAACGATGCATGAGGTGTGCTTTATTTTGTGAGCCTAAAGGCGAGGCACCCGACCTGCAGATGCATGACGGGGAGGGCTTTAAAACAGTGTGAGTCTGATTTTGATAAAATTTGTGAATGAGCTGGAGATGAATATAATGAAGCAGTTGCTACTCAATTTTTTGTGAAATTTGGACATTCTCGATTTTTTATATTCATTTTTTTATGGAGGCATGGGATTATTATAGATATTTGCAACATCTGTTCAATTTACGAAAATGTGGCATCAATTTGTCTTGTGCCTTATATATGGTTCACAATCATTTGACTTGTTGGAGAATACTGGAAACTGGTTTCTTATGTTCTTGATTTCTACAATGGATTACTTTTACTTGGTCTTGACACGGTGCTAGCATGGGGATTCTGTTGTCTTAGTTTTCCCCCCCTCATCTATGCAGGATTATAGAGCCCTTGCATCTAGGTGTGCAAAGTTTAGGTTTAAGCCACTTTCTGAAGAGGTTATGAGTAAGCGTATATTGCACATCGGCAATGAAGAAGGTCTTAGTCTAGACGGAGAGGTTAGCTCTTTGTTGCCAAGTAATAGAAATTATGGTTTGAAAAAAGCTATTTGGCATGGCTAATATGATGTAAACTTATAATCTGTGTAGGCTCTTTCAACCTTAAGTTCAATCTCTCAAGGTGACCTACGTCGAGCTATCACATATTTACAGGTATGATTCAAATGCAACACTGCTGTTCACCATTAAGTTAAAGATGTTTAGATTAGGAATCTGTTAGGATCCCACCTAACAAGGAGAAAAGATGAACTCAAGAATACTTAAAAACATCCAAATATTAAATATATATTAGATGATCATAAGAACAAGTAACAAGTAACCCTAGCCTTTCGAGAGGGCTAGACTCCCAAGGTTCCCTTACAAGGAAATCTTTCTTCAAAATTCTTCACACCTCTCCCCAACCCCTCCCCACTATTTATAACAAAAAGACCTAACCAACTTACCATCTATTTACTAATATGGCCTTGCTAAACAACCATTTTCATTTTCTCCTAATAATCCACTAATTTTCTATCTAGGGTCCTTACAGAATCATCACATTATTATTGTTATTATTATTTCGGTTGACAATGTTTCTTTTGTTATTCCACATTATGTTAAACATGATTAGGAGCTTGGATGATTAACGGGTAAACATTTTCTACTATAATTAGTCAAAGTTAAATTTTGTTGGGCGACATATATTAGCATTTAGGTTATCAGTTATTCTGATTTATCATTGATGCCCTTAAATGCTTCTTATGTTAACACAAAATATCAGATTATTGTAGAATGGGATTGGCAATTAATCCAATTGCTCATTTCTTATTTTCTAACTTTTATTTTTTTCCCCTCCAGTCAGCTGCACGCTTATTTGGATCATCAATCTCTTCAAAGGATTGTTAACGTCTCTGGGTGAGTAATGTGAATTTTCATGATCATTGTCATTTCTAGGATTCTAAGTACGAATATTTAGAAATGGTTGTGCTTACTAATGGTTCACTTTGGTCCCACTCTCGCCTCAGCAACACTGCTTTCTCTTGAATCCATGTTCCAAACAGAACTATTTGAGAGTGACTATAACTGCACAAAGTGTTATCTGTTGTTTTTTTTTCTTTTCAGATGGTTGAATTTAACTAGATGATGTCTTATATTTTTTGTGTTGTAAGAGTTTCAAGTGTCCTATTTTCTGCCATTAATTGTCACAATGATCATAAGGGTTTTTTGGTAATTTAATAGTGGATGGTTTCCATTTTTTTTCTTCAATATTATCAATAAACTGCTCGAGAGATGCACAGAATTTTTCTTGTGTTGTTATATTAATGCATGATGTACTATCTAAAATTTTTCCATTGTAGATTATCCCTCAGGAGGTTGTTGATGCACTTTTTGTTGCTTGTAAAAGTGGTAACTTCGATACTGCAAACAAGAAAGTCAACAATGTACTTGCAGAAGGATATCCAGTGGCTCAAATGCTTTCACAGGTTTTGTTATTTCTCAATCTATATAATGTCGTATTTTTAATGGCTGAATGGAAATATGTAAAACTTCGATGTTTCCTACAGATATTTGAAGTGGTGATTGAAGACAATGATTTGCAAGATGAACAGAAGGCCAGGATATGCAAGAAGTTGGCCGAAGCTGACAAGGTTTGTTGTATCTATTTCCATGTTCAATTGTTCCAATATGCATCTATATATAGATAGATATACACATATATATATTTCCATGTTCATTTACGTTTTTGCTCTCTAAAGTTCATGTGAATCATGCATCAGTTTGGACATATATTATTAGTTTTAGTCAGTAATTTGGACTGTACAACATTGAATTAATAGATTCTCTCAATCTATTATGTATTTTGAACATGCAACATGATTACTTTCTTGCAAATATTGGTTATTCTATAAGGAATTGTTTTCAATGTCAACTAATCGACACAAATTTGACAACAGACATTACCATTTTATTTATTTCTTTTTTCATGAGATATATATATGGGATTTGTTGATATGTTTCGGATTTTATGTTCATGTCATGTATTAGGCAACCTGTTTGTAGTGCATTGAAGATTTAATGTTAAATTGCATATTAGACTTGAATTGGTTATACTCTTAATCCAAACCAACACTGTTGAGATATCAATTTGCAGTGTCTCGTTGATGGTGCGGATGAATATTTGCAACTGCTCGATGTGGTAAGTCAAACAATGCAAGTTTTAAGAAGTATACAACTGTAGATCTTTGATTAAACTCGGGGGGTTTTGGTATCGGATATATATAACGTATGCCATTTAGTATAGAGATAAAATGTAGCTTTTGACTTGTAGAAATTGTTTTAGAATTGTATTGTAGCTGCTGAATTGATATGGTCAATGTTGTTTATTTAATCTCTTATTTTCTTATGGTTTCTTCAACATTTCCATATTATTTCATCAAATTTTTGAGAAAGAACTATGGATATGATTTCTGAATTACAAATTCTCAAAATAGGTCATTCAGTAAGAGTAAAGCTTTGATCGGCTAGAGAAAAAAATGTCTTTTTTCTATAAAAAAACTCATGTTTATTGAACTTTTGATAAAAAACTATTTAAAACGCATTTTAAGATTATTTTAAAAACTATTATGATATTTTGTAAGGTCATACAAAAAGAAAAAAAATCAAGTTGTATGTTTCACAGCCACTAAACATAGAGGCATTCTTTATTTATTTGATGTTTAAAAATGACCAATTAATAAATATTTTTGTGTCGATAGAAAGTGAAAAAATAAATTTGTGAATTTTTAAAATGGTTAAATATATAAAAGGGATGAAATTGATAAAGAATTTAAAGTTGCTTGCTACCTATATCTGATTTCATTACTTGTATATATTTGAGTAAAAGTTGATTTGTTTTCGTGTTTGTCCAAAATCAAAGACGTGATGTTACTGTATTATCCAAGTATAGTAAAATTTGGAGTTTATTTATACTTATTCCTTCAAAATATATATTTTGATAATGCCTCTTGGATGATTAAAAGCTATCTTATTTAATATCTATAGTTTTAAAAGAATATAGATTTTTTTTTTCTGAAGTTAAGGGAATTAGTAGCTTGCTTCTCTTTGGAACCAACATAATCTGTTTATGAATGTTTATAAGTATTCATAAGATGCAAACAAAAATTTTCAATTCTAATAATGGAATCGAATCTACAAACTAGCTCCCTTCGATAACATTTTCGTTTTATTCTTTATTTTGTTATTGTATTTCATGATAATTTCATTTTACATTTGGAATAAATGAGAGGTTTCATCATTTAGAGCTTCCAAATCGAACAAATTCCCACTTGGCAGGGCGTAGCGACAATAAGAAAGGAAGACAGGACATAAGAATGGAGGTGGCAACTAGGTGATAACGAAAATGATCTGAGGAAGGTTGAAAGTGAGGATGGAGAGGACAGAAGGAAAGATTGAGGCAACATCATAAAGAAATAAATAACAGCAAATAATATTTTTGTTTGGTTTTCACCCTTTCAAAATAGCATGCTTTCTGAAAAGTCGTGGATGTGCTTCTTCTCGGTCCTTCTCGATCGCATTTGAAACGAAGTTCTTTTAGGTTTTCAAAAAGTTAAGATTGGTAGGGATTTAGGTCTTTCACCATTTGAAAATACACAATATTAATGAAGGTATAGACGTACGTGGTTGGCGATCGTAAGGGATTTAAGGTTTTTTAGCTTTTTCAAAAAGTTAGGGTTTTCAATAAAACCTTCTTTATACCAGGTCAAAATAGAACAACCTATTACAAAGAATGAAAAAGTAAAATTGGCAAATGTAATAATACAACCAATACAGTAAAACATAATACAAGAAATGAAATAATCAACGATTGTTAGAATCTAACGTGTCTATAGGTACCTAGATCATTGATAAACTCATCTATATTTATCTCCCAATTCTAATAGACACATGTTATTAGTCAATCGACTTAAAGATCGGATCTCATTCAAACCCACATTCTATTCAGAAATAAAATGAAGAGCTTAGGTGTGAAAGAAGAATAGTTTTTGGGCCATTTGAATAGGAAATCATGACGGTAATGAACTCCTAGATTGATGTGCCTATTGGTACCATCGAAATCAAAATTGCAACTTGAGACACATTATCCCCGATTAGTTACAACGAAAGATCTTCTTGATTGCTAATAACAAAGACAAATATAAGGAGCTTCACACTATGCATGGATCTTAGACCCAATCGAACTTAGCTGATTTTATCCCACTAATTCTATAAATTTTCCTTAAAAGCCCTCAAACTTTATACCAACATCCACAATCAACCCTTTCATTTGACACCAACGTACTCTTTCTCATTCTTCTTCCATACACCCCAAAACCAACAAATATACGAGGCATCCTACAAAAGAATACATACATGTGGCTTTTTAAAAAAAGTCAATCAAAATCTTAGAGATTTCAATAAAACTCGGGACGACGAATATAAAGAAACTCGAATGAGTATTATTAACTTGGTACCAATATTATGTACGTTAAAACGCAAACGTCAAATTATCAGTCCCATCATCATACAAATAACAAGAAAAACATATTTTCAAACTATGGAAAGTTGAGTGTTAGGGTTGAACCTCACTTAGGAAACTGCTTTTTTTTGGAGTTGTTATGGAAACTTCTTCAACGAGCCAATGAAATTTTATCTTTTAATAAGAGAAAAGATATAAATATATAATATAATAGTATTTTCAAGATTGAGGGAATTTTCTTTAAAAAGTTTTTATTTCATAATTTCCTACACATGCATGTTGGAATTTACGTCCTAAAACTCGTAGTTTGTAATTTAAAATTATATTTATTCAATAAAGTGATTATTGGGGCTTATTAGTGAAAATAGAAAACTATAATTTTGAATAGAATAAACTAAGGTCCCAAGGTTATCTAGTGTAGTTTTAAACTTGATGTACAAACATAAACGTGGATCAAGTTTGAGTATATAGCCTAAATGGTATGTAGTATAAATGAATAGGTTGGGTGCCTTATTCTAAGGACATTATGGATACGCGACTCACTTTCTAATTAGTAAAATGATATGATCCTAGATCGATCATGTAGAGACATGAAAGTGGGAGCATTTTGTGTAAAGAGTTTACATAATACTTAAACCATGAAATAATCACTTTGTAAATGTGCTTAAATAACCATGAAAGTTGGAGCATTCTGTGTAAAGAGCATTATGTGTAAATGTCTATGTCAAATCATCTACACTTAAATAGTCAAGCACGTTGTCCAAATGGATATTAAACGTGCAACACTTCATCCAAAACACCATAGAAATTGTTGTCGGCACTACCTCCACTACCTTCATCGATTACCATGACTCCACTATTCTGTGTTGTGCATCGGGAATCACGCTCTTACGTGTGAAATCGTACGCCACCGACAATGCATCCATTGTAAGAGCAAACCTCAAGTGAAAGTCTTATTGCGAGTGAGATAAAATCTTGAGACAAGTTGGAACTCTCACGCCTTTATGCTATAACCTGAAATGAGTGTGCACAAACATATTATATATAGAATATAAAGTACGCATGTACGAATTCTCAAAGTCATCTACTCTATATACTTAAGCTTTGAACCATTCAGAAAACACTCACTCATGTCATTTAAAAGTTTCAGAAATGGTTTCACCCCGACAACGTATCAAAAGTAGATGTTTCCTGAGGTGTAATTTTGAGTTTAGGTGGCGACAAAAAAAAGACTTAAATTGATTAGCATAGAGATCCATACTTGTTGTATCCTCTGGAATGCTATCGTCATTTCAATCATGATGTGCTTTGTTACGAACATATTGCTATAGAGTGCATAAACTTTTTTCAATGAGATACATCCAACTGTAAGAAATCGGACCAGAAACCTTAATCTTGTATGGTAGGTGAACTGCAAGGTGTACCATTACACTCAAAAAGCTGGTAGAAATATTATTTCCAGTTTGTACAATATAATTATGATATCTGCCTGCAATCTATCCAAATCACTTACTCTTATTGTTCTATTGCCTAAATCATGAAAAAACTACACAGTTAAGTAATAGTTGTACACATTTCTCGATAGGAATGGACAAACATCGATTGGTAGAAGTCAGTGTAGCAGAACATGACAGATGTGCATTTTGAGACCTGATATTTTCCCCTCGTTTACATACACACATCATGAAATATTAGAAACGAATCCATTGAGAAACTTACTTGCTTTCAGGAACTTGTAAAACTCAACTCGTTTGTTGCTGGTCAACGTGTAGCTCGCATGTGGTTTCACCAATCGGTTACCAACTTCTATCAAATGTAAATATTTTCTTATTTTTAAATCTTGTAGATCCAACTAGGTATTCGTGGTATCCTTGGTTCTCCCTTCAATATTTAACAATGTACCAACCAAGTTGTCAAAACATTCTTTTTAATATGCATTACATCAAGTTTGTGATGAATAAGTTGTCTTGACCAGTAAAAAGATCGAAGAATTTTTTTTTCTTTATCCAATTAAGAGCTCTCTTTCTTTTTCTATCTTTCAACGCATGATGCTCACTCATAACTGGAAACTCCAACGAATCTAGTTTCAAGATTTCTTGGCCATTCATTACCACTAGAGGTGCCTTACGATTTACTTTTCCATCATGTAGTCTACTTCTATGCCAAATGTGGTTATCTAAAACATAACGTTGACCATGAAAGCTATTTTTTCTTTATCGGGAACGACGATCTATCTCTCATGCAGATGGAACATGTCTGATACCCCTTCGTACTCCACCCAGATAGATCACCATATGCTGGAAAGTCATTAATTGTCCACAACAAGGCTGCATACAACTGAAAACATTGATCCGTAAGAAAGCCATACATACGCACACCAAAAGTCCATAGATTTTTCAATTCCTCAATAATGGTTGTAGATACACATCAATTTTTCTACCAGGAGATTCTGAATCGGGAATGAGCAAATACATGAAGAAGTTTGAATTCTTCATGCATTTTTATGGCGAAAAATTGTAAGGAATTAACACCACAAGCCACATACTGTACGAGGTACTCATATGACCGAACAAATTAAATCGATTTGAAGCTAATCCCAAATGAACATTACGTTAAAAATAAAAAAAATTCATAATCAAAGTGCTTCCATCCCTCTGTATCAGCACATCCTTTGTTTCCACTCATTTATCCTTATGCCATCTCATGTTCGCCGAACTTTCTTGCGATACAAACAAGTGCTACAATCTCGACAACAACGAAAAGTAGGGCAATACTTTCTGTGAAATTTTTTTTCCTGATGATCTGTTGTTGGAACTAACCATGTATTGAGACTTACCACAAGTCAAACATTGTTGTAAATCTCTGAACTCCTTCTAGAACAATACGCAATCATACTTACAGACATGAATATTCTCGTATCAAAGGCCCAACTCACACAACTTACATTTGGCTTCGTAGAATGAACGAGGGATCTTGGTACCACACATTGAAAATGCGTTTTATTATCTGTAAAATCATGTAGATACACTTGTTGCTCATACTATTTAGAACCTTCACATGCATCATCGTAACAAAAGTTCATGGATGAAAATTCTGAACAGCCGGGGTATAGCTCACGACTTACTTGGTTTAATAACTCTTTAAATATCACGTTTGTTATATCTTCTTCTAAATTCACCCAACTGATAAACGACATTTCATTCTCCAAACCTTCACTCATCTCTTCTACGTGTTCAATACCAACTTGTAGATCATTTAGCATACCCAACATTTCATTTTCTTCAAAAAATGGGTTACTACTAGTTCCTTCATCAAAAGGATTATTACTACTACTCGTTCTTTCATCAAGTCTTTGTATACCACTGTACAATTTTATGGGCTCTCCATAATACACCAAATCTATGTATGAAGAGGCTATTCCAGTGTTAATAGATGTTGCTCTACATCTTCTAATGTGTTCCAATTCTAATTCAACATCTCTTGCATGGACACCTTAGTTGTCTATAATGATTTACGTGATATTTTGTAACCTCTATCAATTGGGAAACTCCTCTGTATTCAACCGAAACCTATCCCTAAGTTTCATCCAACTCTTGTCCATCTTGTTAAAAGCCCTAAAACATAAATATGTTTATTAGTTTTATATCTCTCCTCCAACTTATTCTAACTTACTCCAACTTACTTGAACATATTCCAACTTACTCCATGAATAAGTTATATTGTCAAATCTCTAATCTTGAACTAAAATTAAGTTCAAATTTAATCTTAAGTTTAAATCTAACTAACACTTTTAACATACCTAAGAATTCATATATACTTAATTAAAAACTACTTAAAGAATTCCAAAACTAGTAATTTACAAATTAGAAACTAATTTTTTGACATAAATAAATAGACTATCATAACGGTAGGATATCCATAATATTCAAATTCGTATTCAACTTTAAATTCAAATTTTTATTACAATTGATATTAAACAAAAATTCATATTCAAACTCAAATTTAAATTAACTATTTAATTCGTATTAAAATCTAAAAAACATACATTACACAGACATTATATAATGTCAACATACGATCTCAAATTTCACATACAATCTCAAACTTATATATAAAAACTCATATATTTTCACATAAAATCATACATAATATATTACACATACATATATCTTTTGCATGGATTACACATACAAAATTACATAATACATTACACATACATACAATGAATTTCAAACTACACATGATATCAATACACATACATTACGTATACATTTGTGTAATACATACATAAAACAATACATACATGCATTTTCATAGTTTCAAAAAAAAAAAAAAAAGGACAAAATCTTATACCAAGCAAATCGACAACGAAGGATGAGGGAGGAGCATGGAGCGGTGGGTGACGGACGAGCGGCAGTGGACAACGGATGGCAGACAAGGAGCAGCGAACGACTTCTTCTTCTTCCCTCTCTTACTCTTTTTGTTTTCTTTTCTCTTTCGCAAATGCTTCTGTTTGTAACTACAAAACAAATAGGGAGGGGAAAGGCCGACGCAACTCGAAAACGTCGGCCTTTCCACACCTTCCTCGACGTTTTACTAATGGCTTCAAAGAAAATCCAACCGTAAAATTAAATGTTGGCATTTCCCCAATGCCAATTTTCTCTCTCAACTCAAAAACCAAAGTTTCACCTCCAATTTCCAGCTATCTCTCAACTTCCTTCACTTATCAAGATCCACAATCCGGTTCTAAGTTGGAAGAATAGTGGGTCAAAACTAGTGGTCCGGGTTCGTATATGTGAGGAAATTACGACGATCGAAAAGCTTCAAAGGTACGTATTCGATAAACTCTAATTTCATATAATTAGGTAGTTAGTGCATGTTGATTTCTAAATAGTTTAGATGCAACTAAGATAAAATAGATTATGTGTTTTTTCGTTGCACATGTCTCGTATTCCTTAAGTGCACGAATCATATACTATCAAATTAAGTACAAATCTAATCTCAATAGAGAAGAAGCATTATCACAAATTTTCAAAAACTGTGCTATTTTCATAACGGTAAAATTTATAATAAGTTATTTTGGACAATTTTCTAAAATAATAACATTGACATATTTTACTAAATCAAGTAAGTAAATCATCTATCTAACTATAGCATCATTTTATCATTACTCAAGTAAGGGTCAGACAAATCCTAATAAACCATTTAAAATAACTTAACATTTTACTTACATTAAAAGGATGATAGTATTGATTAGAGTGTATATTCGTAGCAGTCTGACAAACTATAAATCCTCACTTATGAGGTAGTTAAGTTGACTAATCATAATTATGGAAGTTAGAATAATAATGAAGCCAAGGAACACTGGACTTAATTAATTAGTTGCTTCTTTGTTTGGGTTTAGTGGTTTTTGATTGAGTAATAAATATAATTTGTTTGTCAAAGATAAGTTATAATATATAGTTTTTTCCAGCCATGAAAGGAATATTCTCCCTCATCATTAATACTTTTTTACTTATAAGGTACGTACTTCATTAATACTTTGTGTATAATTATTATTATTTAAACTCACAACATGCATTAAAAAAATATTTCTTTTTCTTTCTTAATTGAGAGAGATCTATCTTGATTCAAACCCACCATTCCAACAATATTTTTTAGCTAATTCCTTTAACTTTTGCTAGCAATAATTTAAGCCACCTCATTTCATTTTTTATTGTCACATCCAAAAAGTTACTCTAAAACATACTTTCAATTTTTATACCACGAACAAAAATGATAGATAATAATTGTAAAATTTAAACCACAAGTATTTCATTTGACAATCATTTAAAAAGTATATGCAAAGCTTCTAAAACCGTTTCTCTACGTGTTTTAGATACTTCTCCATAATCTTTGATCGATTGAAAGTTGTCGGGGCTTTCTATCAAACCAAATAATTTGTTCCGTTCTCCACACTAATTTCATAGTATTTGAGTGGGTAATGGGTCGATTGACAGAAAACCTATCAAGTTTTCCTTAAAATCAACTTGTTGTAAAGTAACGAATGAGGAGTATGTTGAATGAGACTCAATTTTACTTGAATGAATTAAAGTGAAGGTAAGAAATCACAAATTGAGAGATTGATGTATGAAAATTACTAATAAGACAAATACCCTAGCTTGGTATTTATTTTAGTTTACTTTTGATTAACAACTCAATAGTCATGGATTCATCATGTATATTATATCACTTGCAACCTCTGAACAATTTTTTAGCCGACCACGTCTAGAGGTGGTAGAGTGGACATTCTACAATTCAATTAATCTTTATGCTTAAATGAAAAGCATCCTAAACATGCAAATCAATAAGCACTAAGATTTCGAACAAAAGCTAAGTCAATCAAACAAATTGCAATTCCCTAATCAAAATACTCAGAGAGAATTCAATTCTAAGCTAAGTTAGACAGATGTCGTTAGATTGGATATGCCGATTCAATGAACAATTATAATTTAGCCTCAGTTATCATATGATCTACACTTAACAACGTATTAGAATTAGATCTATAACAATTGATTAAAAATAATTGGCTATTTGTGAATATTCCAAATACATTCAATCGTAATAATAAATTCAATGAGAGAAATTCAATTGCTCGTAGAGTTTTTATAAAAAATAAATACTCAACATTTCAGAGTGTTCAAATCAAAATATAAACCTGAAATTCCAAACTAGATATGAGTGCCTTAGTTACGATAGATCATTGAAAATGTCAACAATAATATGTGAAAGTCCTCAATCCAATGGTTCAAGAGAGTGCCTAGAGTTAATTATGTGAATAATGTTTAAAATTCTAATGCAAAAGTGTGTCTTTTGAATCCTGACAGCTAGGTAAAAGTAAGAAATAATGTAGCAGCATCGTGACGCGCCGTGCAAAATACGAGCATGGTCTTGCTTCATAACTTCATAGCGTCGTGACGCTATCTCGAAAATAGTTTATTTTGCCTTATCGCATCACAACTAGTGTCATGGCGTTGTGCCTTCAATTTTTCAACTTGAATTTTCTTGCTCCATTGACGTTCTAAACATCGAATTATGTTCGTCGAGTCCAAAATAGACATTATGGTCTAGAATGACTTGAATTAAGCACAACACCTTAAAAAAATCATGAAATAGATGCGTAAAACACAAAACTATTTGCGATTAGAGTAAAATAAGATAACATATTTTCAACGTTATTAGTCTTTCTATAAACTTGGCCTATCTTTTGTTCACTGAAGTCAAGGCTAATTCATGCTTTACGAGACTTACTTCTTGTAGGCTTTTGACTATTTTATCTTTTTTAGTTAGTCCTACACAACCTTCTCTAGTCCAATTAAAAAAAGATCAAGAGCAGAAGACAAGGTTTGAAGGGTAAAGTTCAAAATGTTGCATATCTCTTAGAAATATGAAATGGGCCAGAGACATGCCTAAGCAAGATCGATCATTATTGGAGAGGTGATAATTGGGTCAACTAACTTGAAAGGCTGTCTAAGCTGACTAATTAACCTCCCATTTTTCTGAACTTACCATTTTCAAGTATATAGTTGAAGGTAGTTGAGTCCTTCAATCTAAGGGGTTATTTGTTTCAAGGGTTGAGTTTGATATATCAGTTAGGCTTAAGCTTGCCAAACCCATGTTTGGGACAAAGGTTTTAGAAGTCAATGCTTCATACCTCTTTTATAAGGTTCACCCGCCAACTTTGAACACCACCTCTAATGGTCGTCATTGGCCAACCCTGACCAACCTCCCGCCACCCTCTACTAATAAAAATATTAACAAGAACACTTTTAATGCATGGTACATAAACATACCTGTAAGAGAGAGTTGTTAGTTCCTTTTTTTTTCTTTTAATTTTAAAGATATTTTATGAAAGAGTGTTTAAAATAAAATGAATTTTTGAGAACTTTTTTTTTTCAGAGTCAATTATGACCTTTAGTTTGATAATATTTTTAAAATATCATCTCTTTCTTCCATTCTTTTTTCTTTTGGATTATTTATTAGTCATCTTTGTTGAACATTATCTTTTTTATTATTAGCCTTTTTTACCTACAATTGTATAGTTAGGCATCTGTATTTAGGTTGAGTATAGAAAGTTCAAATTTTAATTAGCTAAGGTGACAAAGGTTAATGAATTTTTATTTCCAAATCTACGTTAGATGAGTTTTTTCAACTATATGTTTTATCATCGACAAAACCTAAATAATTAAAAAAAGATAAAATGATTTTGAATACGATAAAAATAGTATAATTTTAAGAGATATATAAAAGTATTTAAAACTACTTATAACATGGTATGCATTGGGTTCTTATAACATGACTCAATCTTTGATGTTAAATAATAATAATAAAAAAAGGATGAAGCAAGAAATGAAAACAACTTAATTTTAAAGGGTAAAGCAAAGCAAAACAGCAAAGAACATAATGAATATTAATAAGCCTAAAGTTAGAAAACAAGAATCAATTAATTAAAAGAAAAGGGAAGCAAAAGACAAGAAATCTATGTAGATGCATGTAACCTAAAAGGGGTGCCTTGTAAGAGAACACCATTACTGATCACCTCCATGTGTTTGACCCTTTAAATATATACATACATATACATATATATACATTTGCATGCATGAACTTACTTGGTTTAAGCTGCACCAATCCCGATATTAAAATTATTTTGTCAAACCACATTAATTCTCATGAAAAACAACCTTTTCTTTTTCCTCCTAAATTTTAGTTTAGATTGGATCTCTGATCAAGCCAACAAAAAACAACACACTTCTCTCGAAATTGTATTAATTTAAATCTATCTTCTTTTTTTTTGTAAGGTGTATCATTTGCCACATCTTTCATTGAACTTATAAGTTAAGAGTAGTTTAGAAATAGTTAAAATTATTGAAAAATAGGTCTTTATTCACTCAAAATCGATATTATATTTGTGATTTTACACATTTTTATATGTGATTTTCATGCAATTAAATGATTAGAGTCGTGTTTCTAAGTAATTTTGAACAATACAAAAACAGTATTAAGGTTTTCAAACTTTATTAAGACTCCAAATTACAATGTAGATGGTCGCATGCATACAATGCTTGCATATGTGTAGATTTCTTCCAATGACGAATTAACAAAATATAGAAGATTAGAATTGATGCATGAATATTTTTTAAAAAAAGTTTTAGTTGAGATTCTAAATTGATTTACTTACAAAAATTTAGGAGTTTACAATATTTCTCCAAAAAAACACATAATCGAGGGTCTAAATTTACACCATTAAAAAGTCTAAAATTTAAAATTGATATAATTCATATCTAAATAAACGTATATGCTCCATTCAAATTAAAAAAATATATATTTTTTAAAGTAAGATTGTAGTTGCAACTATACCAAAATTTAAAATTTGACCAATAGACTAAAAGTTGTAGTGATTGCAGTGATTATACAAGTTTGTAAAGATTCAATTTCTTATCACAAATATTATAAGCTCCAATTTCAACATTTTTAAAAGCTTAGAGTCCAATGTAAAACGGTTTTTTTTCTTTTTTGCAGTTTTCCCTACTTTTAATTTGAAAAACCATTAATGGAGTACGTCTTAAAGTTTGCAATAAAACTATTATTGCTTCTCTTTCTACCAAAAAGAGAAAAGAAATACTTCTTTTATGCTGATCTTTTAATTTTAATTGGTAGAAATTAGAGTCATTTGTAGTCTATTATTATATTAGTGATTACAGAGGGAAAAAGAAGGTGGATTTTTTTATTTAAAGTTGTAAATTAGGAATTATTAAATCCAATAAACGGCTGCGGTGACTTGGCATTTTAGGATGAAAGCATACACTATACCATCAACCCTTCCCATGTTCCCCATTATAATACAATTATCAATTTCTTTTCTTTTCTTTTATTCGTTTTTAAATCTTTTTATTAAAAACAAAAAGCATATAGGTTTTCTTCCAAATAAAAACAAATTTCAAAATAAGTGAATTAGTTACTAAACACATTCATTTTCTAAAATCTAAAAATAAAAAAATAGAAACAGAAAATAAATGAACTACCAAATGGTCCTTCTTCATCAACTTATCAAATATATACCCTAATTTATTAAAAAGAAACAAGCAAACAAAATTTAGACAATTGTATAGTTTGACCGATTCATTTAAACCATATGTATAGAAAATTCTCAATTTTTAAGTATAAACTACCACTCAAATCAAGACGTAGGAGTTTGAAAATTTGAATTGTTAACTTTAACTTGAAACACATTTTAAAAATAAACAAATTTCAACTTTAAACTTAAATAGTAGATTATATCCGTGTTCAGTAAATCAATAATAAATAAAATTCGTTTTAGATATAATAGGTGAAATATATAAATATTTAAGAAAAAATTATAAGATAAATAATATGAAGGAAATATGTTAACATACATGATAGGTTTGTATATAAATGATAAATTCCATTTGATTATTATATATATATATAGATCTTTGGGGCCCTAAATTGCCACAATTGGAATCAAATCAAAAGGATGTTGATTTGCTAAGCATATATTGCAATACCTAATGAATTATTGTATGTCATTCCCCTTTTAATTTAAAAGAATAAACTTATTAAAAACAAAGTATTAAGTTAACTACCCTCATTATTTCATTTTCATGTCTAATTATTGTTGATTATGTCTTTCAAATGTCATCTATTGATGTGACATTATTTATTTCGTACAAATAATTAAAGTCATGATCCCAATATTATTGCAAAAGGTATATTGTTTTTTTAAATTCAATTTTATTAGCAATGATTATGGTCCTACCACACCAAATAAATAAGGTTTAACTTAACTAGTATTAGTGTAGTATGAGAACCAAGTTGTGGTTTGGATCCTCCCACTCTAGTTTGTACTCAGAAAAGTATGGACCAATAACTAATTTAAAAAGTATGTAAATATAAGTGTAATTCAATTGATTAAAACATATGTCTAGGGAGTGATCATCGAGTTGACCGATCAAAATTGTTGAACCAAAGGCAGCCGATTGAAGTTAGGAAAACGTTTGGTTGATGTCAGTTTGAGAAAGATACAAACCGACAATTAACCTTTTAAAAAACTTCAAATGTTTAAATCAACGATGATCGACCGACGTTGGTTTGTGGTCCTTCATGGTTGGGATTGGTTTGAACATTTACTAAATCAACAATAGTCGATTCTATCGAAAAACCAACTCCAACTAACCAACTGATAATCACCTTTACATATATCATTCAAATTAAGGTTGATGTAGCTTGAGGATCTCTCCTCCCTCGACCAATCATAGTTCTTTTACATGAAGAAGTTATGTCAAATATTTACTTGCACTTCTAACTGGACAATTCATAGATGCATTCGGTTGGATAATAATAGTATGTAGCTTCGAAGACAATTAATTTGTTTGGCCAATGTGTCTACCAATTATTATAATAAAATTTTCTTTCACCGAAAACCTTTAAATTTTAGAAGTTCAAAGTTTTCAATACAATCAATTTTTTTTTTTAACGAAGTACAATAATATATTTAAAAGAAAAGTAGAACTTCTAAATAGTTTTTATAACTTATTTTAATTTCAAGATCAACCCTTCGAGTTTGATCGAGACATCAACCCAAAAAGATCGAAACCAGGTTTCAAACCCAACCCTCAATAATTGAGTTGGGTTGGCAAGTTAACTTTTTTTTTTTATATATTGTTTTAAAATTCTAATTCTTCTAGAACAATATGCGTCTAATTACTAAAATCTCACAACACTCAAATGTTAAATACCAAATATTCATGATATCTATTATAAACTTTAAACAAAGAAAATACTTTCAAAAGAAAAACATTAGAGTTGACAAATCCATCTTCTCCAAAACAAATAGGTATTTTTTTTATTAATATACGTGTAATTTAGGTTAGATTGGATCAACAAAAAAGAATCAATTTAACCCAAAACTCAACCTAACGAAACAAAATAGAAAAATTCAACCTAACCTAACTCAATCTTAGGTTTGCATTCAATCTTGGGTTTGCATTTTAGAGTTGTCCGATCATTTAAACATATTTACCAATTTGTGATATTTTTTCTATAATTGTTGTAGGTATGTATCTGTTTTTTTTTAATAGCCTTTTGACTTATTGACATGGGTGTTGAAGTTCTTTTATTTAATTTCTCTTTCAATTTGTGTATTACTATTTTATTTGAATGCTATATTTTTAGAAACCGATTATTTTATTAGATTAAACAATCTAATGTATGAGCTTAATCTAATTGTTACTTAAACTAACTTACATTTGTAATCGTAATAAGAATATAACAGATTAAAGAAATCACAAAAACCTCCATATTGGAATGATGACCATTTTTTGTTTTTAAATTAGTAGCAAAATAGAGGATTAGTACATGTGGCACACACAGAGCAACTCGTTTGCCCAATGTCAATGATATCAATAGTATTATATGATAAAATGAGTTCGGAATTGAAATTTTGAAAATTACGATACGTTTGTGAAATTATTTTAAATTCTCTACAAATGTAATTTTATAAATAAATTATCATTTGTATTCAACTTCTAGAAATGGAGAAAGCGTTGACAAATCATAACATACCATATCAAGATTTCATATATAGTAAAATGAACAAAATATTTTTACAATAGACTAATATTTGTATCATGATAGACACTAATTAGTTTATCACAATTTGTTATATATGTAGTCTATAGTAGATAGATGTTAATATTTTTGATACAATGTAAATATTGGTTGACCGTTGTCAATGATAATAATATTTTCATTTCATTTAATTTATTTTGTACACACTCAATAAATCATAAATAACCTTTCAAAATAAACTTTTGGGACTGAATTGGTTAAATTACAATATTTTTCAAATTTATTGTAAGAGGACAGAAATTTTATAAGGAAATGCAAGCTAAAATTCTGACGAAAAGATTAATAAATTGAACTAACTTGCATGAATAAATTTTGAGTGATAAATTAAAAATAGAAATGTAAAGGTAGGAAAAGGACCAAAATTATGTAATATCCAATAATTGACCGATTAATTAAGGTGCTTTTCCTTGATGTATGTATGTATATTAAAACTTTAAAGGCATGATACTATGTAGCCTCTTCCTTAACCCAAAAACTATGCCTTCAAATAAGTGTGTAAGAGATAATTAATTAATTAATTATAATATCAAAAGCATATCCATGTGAGAGAGTCAAAGATAGGACCTTGAGGATAAAAAAAGTCAACAATATCAACGGTGGTAGTCCGCACAGATTTATGTTTGAGTAAGATTAATATCATACATATTAGCTTTATATGTTTGCAAAATGGACGCTACATAAAAATATTTTTGCAACCTGTGACAAAGATTTAGCCTTACATTTATCAATTTCTTCAACTGCATCCTTATGATAGAATATTTAGTTGGTTTTTTTCTTTTCATTTTAAGAAAAAAAAAGGGATAAAAGGTTGGTTTGATATAAAGAAGAAATTAAACCACCTAGAGGATAAGGAAAATTTCGTTGAAGTTCAAAAGAATCAGAAGCTTTTGTGGTTGTGTAATTCCTTTCCTTTACCAACTTAACTCTATGGTGTTTATTTGAAAAATTAAGCGTATAACCACTTTTTCTTACCATTAAATTTTTTGCTTTGTTATTTATTTCAACAAGTAATTTAAAAAATCAAACCATTTATTTTTTCTCAGAAAAATTAAAAAAAGAATTTAATCATTTTACCCAAGTAAAGTAAATGAAGGAAAAAATCAAATGATTACCAATCCAGCCTTTATAAGAATCTATCCCTCCCCACCAAAACAAAATATCTTAATAAGAATCAATCGGCCACTACACACAAAAAAATTTTGGAAAGTACTTTTCTAGTCCATATGTATGAGAATGATTTCTACTTGGGTTTCAGAATATTACATTTCCATACATGAGTTGAATTTAAGTTTACCCTTAAATTTTCACTCTATCTATTTCTTTTATTGTATTAATTAATTTAAAAGAACTAAATTAAGTTTCCTAACATTTTGGAAACAAAGAAGCACAGATCAAAAGTAAGCCTGATTAGGATAAAAGTACACAACCTAGAACTTGGGACTGCATAAATTACTTAGTAATTATGAAAATGAAATATAGTCCCCCGATGATTGATAGCCTGGAAGTTCAAGAGATTGAAGGCAAATAAAAAGGATCAGTCGGCAACGTTTAGTGAAAGAATAATTAATGAAAACAAAACCCAAATAATTAATTGATAAATGAAGTGTTTGTGGGACCCTACATGAAGTTGAGTGCTTCAGTAATGTGTTTGCAAACAAAGGTTGGAATTTGAGAGAGATCATTGACTTTTTTGAATAATTATTTTACTAAAAAAAGTCACCGTCCCATTTCAAAGGAGGGGGGACTTGTTTTAAAAGAAAAGGGGATTTTAATTACTAAAGGGTTGACATCAAAGTTGGGAGGGAAAAGTGTTATAAATAGGGGCACCCCTTTTCTTTCTAAACCCATCAACATAAACTACTACTCTCTCAATCAAATTTCATCCCTTCAAAAGAAAAAAAAACCTGTGTTTTCAGCTTTCTAATGGCAATTCCAGTCATTGATTTCTCTAAGCTTAATGGGCAAGAAAGGGCCAAGACATTGGCTCAGATAGCCAATGGCTGCGAAGAATGGGGATTCTTTCAGGTACATTAACTATTAGTCTTTTGTCTGCAAGTTTCAGGTTGATGCGAAGGGCATGTTCTTCACGTATTCAAAATCAATTCAAAACATATTTTTAATTATTCAAAGTTGATTTTTCAGGACATTTCAATTGTGCTTAAAAATATAAAATATAACTTTAAATTAATTTTTAACGGTTAATATGTTTCAAAGTGATTTTATCATGTTCAAAGTATGTCCCAACTATAGTACTTGTAGTGTAACGGCTGGTGTTCTAGTGTTTAAAGTGCCACTTGGTAGCTATATGGTTATTGGTTTTTGAAAATCGTGCCTCATTTCTCACTTCTTCTTACTTCTAGTTTTCATAGTTCACTTGAATTCTAAATCAATTTCTAAAAACAAAAATAAGTATATGAAGACTATTTTTTTTTTTTTTTGTTCTTTTTCTTATTTTGAAACTTTAACTGACTTTAAAAACACTTTAAAACACTTCTAACACATAGACAACAAAACAAAGAAATTAAAAGATGAAAGTGGTATTTTATAAGCTTAATTTTCAAATATTAAAAACCAACAGTTACCAAACGGGACATAAATATTTGGATTATGGTTTGATTAAAAGGAATATATGTTATTTGAATACGTCAGCTGGTGAACCATGGGATTCCTGAAGAGCTCCTAGAGAGGGTGAAGAAGGTTTCTTCAGAGTGCTACAAGGTGGAAAGAGAAGAAAGTTTCAAGAGTTCAAAACCTGTGAAGCTCCTGAATGATTTGCTTGAGAACAAGAGTGGTGAGAAGCTGGAAAATCTTGATTGGGAAGATGTCTTCCTTCTCCATGATGACAACGAATGGCCCTCCAACCTTCCTGGATTTAAGTAAGCATTCAACTTTCATGAAAATTCAGTGAAAATAGGGCATTGAAATCAGATTCTTCTTAAAAACAGGAAATAATATATGTATATGAATCCAATTATGGCAGGGAAACCATGAGAGAGTACAGATCGGAGCTGAGAAAACTAGCTGAAAAGGTGATGGCAGTAATGGATGAGAACTTAGGTTTACCTGAAGGATACATAAAGGCTGCCTTCAATGGTGGCGAAGGGCTGGAAAAGGCCTTCTTTGGAACCAAAATCAGCCATTACCCACCATGTCCACACCCAGAGCTAGTGAATGGCCTCCGTGCCCACACCGATGCCGGCGGTGTCATCTTGCTCTTCCAAGACGATCAGGTGGGAGGCCTTCAAATCTTGAAAGATGGGCAGTGGATTGATGTGCAGCCATTTCCCAACTCCATAGTCATCAACACAGGTGATCAGATTGAGGTCCTGAGCAATGGGAGATACAAGAGTGTTTGGCATCGGGTTTTAGCCTCACCGAATGGGAACAGGAGATCAATTGCTTCATTTTACAATCCATCAATGGAAGCCACCATAGCTCCTGCAGCACAGCTGGTGGATAAAGCAAACCAGGAAGTGGAAGAAGGATATCCCAAGTTTGTGTTTGGAGACTATATGTCAGTTTATGCTGAGCAGAAGTTCCTCCCAAAGGAACCTAGGTTTCAAGCTGTCAGGGCAATGTGAGGAGCATAAATCAAAAGGAGTTGGTGTTAAATTTCACTCTCCCGATGGCCTTTCATTCAAGGGTTTTCATATAGTAGTGACAAGATTTGAATAATGCTACTTCTTTCCCCTCCCCCCCACAAAAAGAAAGAACAAAAAAAGGAACCACTTTCCCTTCAGGGTTTGTGTGTGTTTGCTTTAGTGAATTTGATGTTGTTTCTCCATTAATTGTTGTATGTTATGGAATGTGTTCGTAAGACTAATAATATTCAGTATTGGGTATTGTTATTCAACATTGTATTTTGGACTTGCAAGATCAGAGTTTTTTATTCGTTCACTTTATTATTAATTTTTTAACATACAGAACATTGTTTATCATTAAATTAATTAAAATTATTGGCTTGACATTTAATTTTCTTCCATATCCAACATGCATATTTAAATCTTATAATTAGCTACCAAATAGATATTCACAATCTGTCATAAAAAACATGCAATCTAAATACCCATAGACATTTAATTGTCATTTTCACAAAGAAATTAAAAACTATCTACCAAATGTTATATTTAAGGAAATTTTGAACAAAGAAATGGGAAATCAAATCTAAGGGTGAAATTGCATGCCAACCATTGCCAAACTAAGCTCGCTTTGTCATTATCTTTAAAACTTTGAATAGCAAGTGTACATGCTATTAACCTTCTCATCAAGCTTATATTACAATTGATTACTTATATAGTCAACGGAGTATTTATCAATGTTAGTTCAATAGATACAATCATATGATTAAAAATAAATAAAATAAATAATATATCAGCATCAATTTCCTCATCTTTCACTTTTCCTATTTTACTTTTGAATTTATAGTGTAGGGCTTAAATACTTGAATTTGTAGTAAATAACAAAATAAAAAGTTTCCACGCTTATCGTAATTGGAAAATGGGAGATTCAAGAAAATTAGTAGGTATTACCTTTTTTTAGGGGCAGTATAATATCCATCCATCAGCTAGTCAAAAATCTCCAAAAATCTTCTGTGTTACTTGCAAATCGAACTAATATTGGTTAATTTCCAGCTTACAAGTGCCAAGATGTCATTGAATCACAAGACAATAGATAAAATCCCCATGTAATCCCCATCTTCAATAACTTTTCTTTTAAATCATTTTGGTTGACTATACAATCAATCAAGGTTCAAACGTTTTCTACAACTTCTAAATGAAAATAGTGCTTGAATAACATTAAACTCTAAGGAAAATGAGTTCTAATCAAACCTTCACAATCCAGCACCAAGTCCTACCACTATCTTTAAGGCGTCGTATTTACAAGGGCAGGATGTAACTTCAAGTCATGCTACTCCGGGTTCGAACTTTGTCCAAGAGCATTTGCCTTCCTGACAAATCCTCCTCATAACCCACAACCTACAAATATTTAGTTGTTATCAAGCAAGAACTGACAACTAAGGCCATGTTCAGTAACCGTTTTATTTTTATTTTGAAAATTAGTTTTTCTCTGAATTTCCTAAGATAATTTGTGTCTTTCATAAGTATAAGAATTGAATTCTTAGCTAAATTTCAAAAATAAAAAAAAAAATGTTTTTTTTAGTTTTAAAAATTGTCCCAGTTTTAAAACATTAATAGAAATTAGAAAACAAATCAAGAAATGTAGAAGTAGGAGTATTTAAGTTTATCTTCTCTCAATTTCTTGTCATGGTTTTTTTATCTTTTCAAAAAGATTTGTTTTTTGTTTCTTTATATGTTTTTTTCATGAAAAAATAGAGTTTTGGGTTCGAAAAAGATGAAAGAAACTTCCTTGTGTTTGGAAAATGAACAAACTAAAATAAATAAATAAAATTATGAGGACCTAAAAGCAAATCGTTATACTTTCCTTTCATTTCTAGTGAGCATTCAGACAAGAAATGTTAATTTCAATCATTTAAAATCTTTTTGGCCTCAAATGCCAATAAGAATTTGAAATCGTTTCATTTTCTTAAAATCCTGAAATTTAATTAAAATAATTTCTATCCAAATCCATACACCAAACAAAGCATAAGTAAAAAGAGTTGAAAATGTCGGTAAAAAGTAAATAACAAAGCAAAATAAGTTGATTATTATAGTTAGTGTTTATTATAATCGATGAGTTATAATAATGTTTGGGATGCAAACTATTTTAGTTTAGGTTAAAATAATTTGTGTTTCGGGTGCTAATTATTTTTCTTTGGATGAGGAATAGTAAATACTCTAGCAAAGAGCAAAAAAGAATGAGTGAAAATAGTAAATATTGTAGCTAAGAGGATTTTGGAATAGTGTTTACTACTTCATTGTTGGTTATAAATAGTTGCACACTCCATTATTATATTTGGTGGCCAAAAAAGGGGTGAGCTATAATAACTCACCACCCAACTTATAGTTGGTGCCCCAATTGGCCCCTTAGAGGTTGAAAGGTGCTTGGCTTTAAATTTCAAAACGAAAAAAACAAAAAGCAAAATAGTTACCAAATAGTGTCTCAATAATTAATTTGTTAATTTGTTCTTAGTATCAATTTCAACCTTATTGATGATTCTAAAATTGATGAAAATTTTATTAATGTTTAAAAATTGTAAATACAAGAAAACAAATACTCTATTTATAATTGAAAATCAAACTAATCCTAATCCTAATTAATAAAAGAAACTAATCCTAATCCGAATAAGAAACTAATCTTAAGCCTAATTAATAAAAGAAATTAATCCTAATCCTAATAGAGTAAGGATTTGACCATAATACCCAAATTCTTACTACATCATTTTATCCCTCTAAAAAACTCATCATCGAGTTTTAAAATGAAAATGAAGGTAAAAATAAAAAGATAAACCACTTGAACGAAAACAACTCTGAAAAACTAATATCAACAACAATCAAATTTCACAAGTCGAGTCAAGATTTGCCTTTTGAAATGGAATGAATCTTTTAGCAAAATCACCATGAATTAATCCAGGAATTATGTTGTTTAAACAATCCTTTGTTGTTAAAATATATGCAGACTACTCAAGGAAGGGAGGAAAATGATTTGATATAACCTTGATCTTTGGTTGTACTTGAACGATTGTTGGTAAATCTTGCACATTTTTTTCATACCAATTACCATAGGTGGGAGGAAAATGATTTTGATATAACCTTGATCTTTGTTGTACTTGAACGATTGTTGGTAAATCTTGCACATTTTTTTCATACCAATTACAATAGGTGTTGATTCTCTTGTTGTCTATTTTGGTAATTGTGGTCAAGGTTAATTTCTGCTCTATTCTCTTCTTCAACGCGTGATCTTCCTTTTACATCCGGTGCTTATTTCCTATCACCTCTGCTTTGTCAACAATTTCGCCTAAGTACCCAAATGTAAGTTTGTAGGGGTTTCTTGATTTTTCTTCCAAATTAGACTGTGCCCTTCCCATTTTGAAAATAGCTTTATATTCTTTTTCTTTAATTTTTTTCTTTCTTCCAAAATTGGCTCTTCCTCGCACATTTTACCTTCTTTACTCCGCTCATCTTATTCACTTTTTGTCCCGATGTGCTGTCAATTTGAGATTGTTTTCTAGCCTACGTATTTTTTTGTGGATAGTCGTTGAAGGTTTTTCCCATGTGGTTTCCCTCAGTTTTGCAGACATTTTTCTATTCTCTCAGTAAAGTTAGCCATTGTCCGATTCTTTTGCATATTTTTCTGATTTTGTTGATAAAGAATCTGTTCATAATGATAAGAATCTAATTTTACTTATTCTCCCTCGTACCTATTGTATCATTTATCATAAAATAATAAGAAGAAAAATATCGTGATTTTTCTTCCGATACTTGGGTTTTCACGTAAAGTTGTGTGTTTGTTTGTCTCCCTTTCAATATGGTATCAAAGCGGGACATTGAACAAACCCTAAACAACACAACCATTGATGGAAATCACATAGAGATTTAGTCAGTGTGATTTAGTGGGACATTTAGTCTAATTAGTATTGATGGTAAGAATCCTCAGATCCTAGACTCTGGTGTCACAGAACATTTAACCGATTCCTCTAAACACTTTGTGTCCTACATTTCGTGTGCTGGGAATGAGAAAATAAGAATATATGATGGCTCCTTGGCTTCCATTGCCAGAAAAGGGCAAATTTCTCTTTTTGACGGTTCTCATTACACAATGGTTGCATGTGTCGTGAATTTCATATAATCTTCTGTCGATTAGCAAGATTACTCATGAACTAAACTGTAAAACAACATTCTTACCTGATTCTATTTCTTTTCAGGACTTGAGCTCGAGGAGTATGATTGGCACTGCCTGACACAATAGAGATCTTTACTTGTTTGATGATGATGTCCCTCTAGTGGTCGTGAGTTTCAAAACCACTCTCTTAACGAGTTCTTATCCTCTAAAGAAACTGTTCACCAAAATTCTTGTGTTTACACCCTCAACAAAATGGGGTTGTCGAATGAAAATATCGTCACCTTTTGGAAGTTGCTCGTTTCCTTATGTTGCCCACTTCTCTTCCTTCCTATCTTTGGGGTGATACCATTCTCATTGCCGCTCATCTCATCAACCGCATGCCTTCCCATGTCCTTCACTTCTAGACACCGTTAGATTGCCTCAAAGAATCCTATCCCTCCACTCTTCTCATCCCTGATGTTCCCTTCGAGTGTTCGGCTGCACTACCTATGTCCGTAGCCATGGTCCTAACCAAACTAAATTTACCCCTAGGGCTCAGGCTTGCTGTTTGTTGGATATCCTCTACACCAACGAGGCTATAAATGCTTCCATCCATCTTCACATAAGTACTTTGTTACCATGGATGCCACCTTTATTGAAGATCGTCATTTTTTTCCCGTTAGCCTACTTCAGGGGGAGAATGTGATTGAAGTCTAACTATATGCTTCCTTAGAGTCTTCTTATCCTACTGTGGTTACCTTACCTGACCCTATCTCTCACAGTACAGTCCTACCAACAAATCAAGTTCCTTGGAAAACCTACTATAGAATGAATCTCATAAAGGAAGTTGAGTTTCCTGTTGTTCAGATGGTTTCAATCCAGGATTTTGAACCAATAAGAGATTATGACTGATTCAATTAACTCACATAGTAATAATAGAATGAGTAGGAATGATAGGTACGAGACAAGTATTATGAAAGATATAAGTGAGTAGCGCGGTATTGATGAGGCCATTGTAGACAGAGAGGATAGGATTATTGAGAACGAGGTTGTTGTTGAACATACTGAAAAAAAAACTAAGTCAAACCATTATGGAAATAGTAGCAGGTATGATCCATTTCTTGATCTTCCTATTGCACCGAGGAAAGGTACAAGGTTCTGCACAAAGCACTCCATATGTAATTATGTGTCATACAAGAATCTCTCACCACAGTTCAGAGCTTTCACTCCTTTAGAGTGTCCTGAATACAAGAATGTTGTCATGGAAGAAATGAAAGCTCTTGAAAAGAATAACATTTGGGAGATTTGTGCTCTACCTAATGGACACAAGCTTGTAGAATGCAAATGGGTGTTCACTCTCAAATACAAAGCAGATGGAACATTTGACAGACATAAGACAACGTTAGTTGCAAAAGGGTTTCCTCAAGCCTATGATGTTGATTATTCAAAAACTTTTTCTCCTATTGCTAAGTTAAATACTGTCAGAGTCCTATCCGTTGCTGTAAACAAAGATTGGCCTCTATATCAGCTAAATGAAGAATGCTTTCCTGAACGGAGACCTAGTAGAGGAGGTCTAAATGAGCCCCCCGCCTGGCTTTGAAGCACAGTTTGGTTAGTAGGTTTGTAAACTCCAGAAATCCTTATATGGTCTAAAACAGTCACCCAGAGCATGGTTTGACAGATTCATTACATTTGTCAAGTCCCAAGGATACAATCAGGATCACTCCGATCATACTTTATTTACAAAGGTTTCCAAGACAAGGAAGATTGCAATCTTAATAGTTTATGTGGATGATATTGTTTTGTCTGGAGATAATCAGGCTGAAATTAGTCAACTTAAGTAGAGAATGGGTAATTAATTTGAAATCAAGGATTTGGAAAATCTAAATATTTCTTTGGAATGGAGGTGGCCAGATCTAAAGCAGGGATCTCCGTGTCCCAGAGAAAATGCACCATTGATTTGCTAACCAAGACAAGTATGTTGGGATGTTGTCCTGCTGACGCTCCTATTGAATTTAACTATAAACTAGGAAACTCTCCTATTGAATTTAACTATAAACTAGGAAACTCTGATGATCAAGTTCCAGTTGATAAAGAACAATACCAACACCTCGTGGGTAAATTGATTTACTTATTCCATACTCGTCCTAATATTTCCTTTGTTGTGAGTGTTGTCTGCCAGTTTATGCACGCTCCTTATGAGAAACACATGGAAGCTGTCAACAAAATTCATACTTGAAAACAACACATGGTAAAAGATTGATGTTTAAAAAAATAGATAGAAAGACCATTGACGCATATACTGACTCGGATTAGGCAAGATCTGTTGTTGACAGAAAGTCTATCTCCAGTTATTGTACCTTCGTTTGGGGCAATCTTGTAACTTGAAGGAGTAAGAAGCAAAGTGTTGTGGTAAGGAGCAGCGCTGAGGCTGAATATAAAGTTGAATTTGGGAATATGTGAGGAAAAATGGCTCTAGAAAGTCCTGTCGAATCTTCATCACGAATGTGAGATACCATTGAAGTTTTGTTGTGATAATGAAGTCGTTATTAGTATTGCTAACAATCATATTCAACATGATAGAACTAAACATGTTGAGATTGATCGGGATGACAGAGGGAGCATATGCACTCCATACATCCTTCGAGTCAACAAGTTGCTGATGTTCTTACCAAGGGGCTTCTCAAACCAAACTTCGACTTTTGTGTTAGCAAGTTAGGTCTCATTGATATTTATATCCCAGCTTGAGGGGGAGTGTTAGAATCTTAAAATATTTATGAAAAGATTATGGGAATATTTTCCTTAATTCCTAAATTTTTTCCTTTTTTTATTCCTTGTATATTCTACTTATTCTCCTTATATCTATTGTATCATTTATCAAAAAATAATAAGAAAAATATCGTGGTTTTTCTCCCAGTAATCGAATTTCCACGTAAAGTTGTGTGTTTGTTTGTCTCCCTTTCAATCAAGAGAAGTTTTGAAGTATGAATTGCCAAGGAATGAAGGTATGTGGAATTTATCTTCTTGTCTTTCTTCTTGAACTTGGTCATAATTTTTCTGAAAATATTGCCTTCCTACTCGGGTTGGTCTATCGCCTTCCCTTTTGAATGGAAAATTTCCCGAGTCTTGAACTTCTTGGATGGATTCTTGGAATCTTGGAGTTCGAAAAACTATGTTGTGATCCGTCTTCTGTGAGTTCCAATTGCCTCTTGATTTTTTCTCTAAAACCTCTTCCTGCCACTATTTGGTAGGTCCGTTCATGTTCTCAGTTTTCCTCGTCTCATTAAGAAAGGTTCATCAAGACAAGTTCCATCTGTCTTGATATTTTTACCACCGTCCATCCTTGTTATTTTGTTCCAAACTGCATTAGAATCTTTGATGAAATCGCTAGAATCACTATAACCAAATTTCAAATGTGGATAATGATAGGTTCTTTGAGAAAATCAAGCACGAGCAAAATTATTGTGTTAGAATTCTTCTTTTGAATCACTTGAATCAGAATTCCAATTCTTCATTTGGGAGGAAATTTGACTTTCTTGCCTATACCAACTAGCCAACTAGTATATTTTTTCTTCACCTCTGTCTTCCTTGACGTGTACTAATGCATCCATGCAAAATTAGGATGAATTTCATTCTTCTTTTCTTTTTTAATTTTAAGGGTTCGCCCAGTTAGATGTGTGTTGTTTAGCAATGCGAACAACTCACAAGGCTCCCTCTTCTGATCAGCATCACGAAAAATTTTCCAATTTTCCACCGATGGCAATCAAAGTTGGTCCAAACGGTTGCTCTAATACCGATAACAATTTAGTGTAGACCAAATGAGAGAATTTTATTAATATTTAAATTTGTGAATACAAGAAGACAAGTACTCTATTCAAATCAAACTAATCCTAGTTCTAATTAATAAAAGAAACTAATCATAATCCTAATATATTAAGAATTTGACCATAATACCCTAATTCCTACTCCATAAAAAATCTTATGAGTTATAGTTCGTTCTTTAGTCCTCTTGTAATCAAGTTGACGAAAATGGTGGCAATTTAAAAAAAAATTTACTATAATTGATAGAGTTATAGTTGGCAAAAAGAAAAATGGCCACACACCTGAGACTCCGTTTGTGTTTCACTAAAGCCATCACATATGCCCACAGTCCCATCTTCAGTAGTAGAATTGCCGACATCTTCTTTTCTTTCAGCTCTGAGAAAATACAAGACACAAAGGTCTCAAAAACCGAGTTACAAAGGCAAAATTGAATTGCGTTCGAACATAATAGTCTTTCTGGAAAAAACACTAAAGCTTGCATTATGCTAAGATCCACTTAGAATACAGGGATATTTAATGGCTAGTTTATAAAGAAATAACCTACTGCATTTATTTCCAAACCTGGTTTTTCTAAAATGAAAAGGAAAATTGTATTGGGAGGCAAATTAGTTTAGGGATTTTGCAAAAATGTCTTAAAGGTTTGTGATTTTGAAAATATAGCAAAATAATCAAATCCAGGCTTTTATATGGTGGCTGAACTTTTTTGATCATTTTCACAAATAATAAAGTTATAACTTGTTTTACCATTTTTGCAAGTGTCCCATGAAAAAAGTTAATGCTCAAGGATAGCATTTATTTGTGAATACTGGTTTTCAAGCATTGCAAACGGTGTGATTTGAGTTTTATAATTAATACTATTACTCAAACGAACCTATTTTGAAAGAAATTATAAATTATATTGTTCTAGGAAGAAATTATAAATTATATTGTTCTAGGAAGCAATTCATCAGTAGAGACTAAAAGAATATAAAAAAATATTTCTCTTATAGTGAAAATAAACTGACTTTCATAATGACTTTGTTGAATGGTCTCACTATATTTCCAGTCAGCGACCGTTCTTGTTAAACACTTCAATTCAGCATGGTCTTTCCATAAGAAGATCAAGGAGACAACGGCAAAAATTACCTTTTTGACCACTGGTTAGATAAAGCACCAATTGGAGAAGTTTCTGAATGGTCTTGACCAACAAGCGAACAGTCTGGCGGGAAAATCTGGTACCATTAAGGATTAAACCAAATGCAAACGAAACCAAAAGTTTAAACATAAAAACATCAATCCTAATAGAAGGATACACTTTTATCGCAGCCAGTCTTTCCAGGTGACTTCTGATCTTGAATCTTAAAAAGAAAGGAAAACAAAAGGATTTGAAGGAAAAAATAAAATAAAAATGGAATGAAGTAAAAGGAATTGTAGCTCAAACCAGATTTTACCTTAGTTGTCTGCTCCAATAAGTCCTCAATTGCGGAAGCGACATCAGGAACGTGTGAAGTTACTACAGAAGATTTTGATGTAGTTTGTTTTGTGGAATTCAAATTGCAGTCAGATTGAGTGGAACTGTTTCCAACAAAAAGTGAACGCTTTTGTATGGCTTCGTCAAAGAACTTGCGCTTTTTTTTAGTAGAACTTATTCGTTCAGCTGCTCCTATAAAGCTACTGTTAGTTCCAGCTGATTGGTCTCTCGGAATGGTAGAATGGATAGGAAACTGGGATACGCTTTCATTGGCTATCATTGGGCAGCTTGAGTAGGAAATTGGCTGACAGTGCATAAGCCTGCCGCTCTGTCTTGAGCTGTAACTTCTTTTGGGCGATACAAATCAAGAGAGACAATCTTTCTCTGAAAGTTTTGTATTCAAACAAAATCATTCCATATCTAAGAGAAGAAATATAAACACAATGGGTCTAGAATTCTATCAGGATATGCATGTACGTGAACATATATAATTGAAAAGCAACAAAATCGCAAAGGTACCTGTCTGACACACTCATATATCCATTCAGCTGTAATGCATTGTTTCCCCATTTACAAGCAGCCTCATACTTTGTCCCATCGGTGAACTTGCATATTAGATGGGTTACCTTCTTTGTCAGCTTCTCCACAAACTTGGCCCCAAGTACAAAACACAGATTTCTTAACAATACTCTGTCTTTATCATCATATTGTGAAACACAAAACCGTATGTTTTCAAATCCAGGCAAAGGGACACAGCAAGGAAGAGGAGAATAGAGAATGTGCCCATTGGTATCCCACAAACATCCATCCTTCATAACGAATTTATTTGAAATAGTCAGTAAACAAATAAAAACAAGATAAATATTCAATTCTCATTTCAAATATCAGTTTAAGATATTGAACATAATTAGGTTACGAAATTAATAATAATATAAAATTAAAATTAAAAAACATCAGTAGTATCAAATTTCATCAATAATGGCAGTTTCTACGCCAGCTATCCATTCAAAATTGGCTTCAAAGCCGTAATTTAACGCATTTAACAGAAGTGTGCATCAATACTTTCTCAATTACACCAGAAAAATATATAAGAAGCATCTATTTGTTTGGCACAGGGATGGAGTGCAAACCTTTGGAGTTCAAGGGACAGTCATAGAAAGACTTCTTCAAATGTTGAACTCCAATTAATTTTGTCAATAAAGAAACCTCTCACACAATGATAGCACTCATATTTCCAAAATGTAGACAGAGTGAAGAAAAAAGAGAACAACCAAATATGTTTTCCAAGATAGACCACCCTTTTCTTTTCAGACCAACCTTAATGGATAGTCTGAGAAGGTAAATTTATGTTACCACCTTCCCCTAAACATCAAAAGGTCAAAATGATAGAACTGATTGAATCTCCATTTTCCAATTTAATAGTATCCACCATTTATGCAATTGTTCTATACAGATGCAGAGTTAGAGAAACAAGTAGCAGAGCAAATTTCGCTCTCATTTGGTTTATTATATTTAACAGCAATATCAGTAACGTTTTCACACACGCTCATATTTGCATCAGTTTGAGACATCTAAGCATTTCTTTACGGTTTTCTGACCAAACGCCTCCCAATACATCGGTTCGAGAGTCATTTCAAATCAATTTAGTATTTTACATTTTTTACACACTTTTTCATATTATTAAAAACAATTTGAACTAGAACAGTTCCTATTGTCAGGTTGAAACATATTTTCTACATGGACCAGCCGCATCTGGGGCCCGAAGGGAAAAAATAAGGATGTGACCATTTGATTGTGTGATGCCAGTTGAGGACAAGATCACGGCCATCACCTCATCAGACCAACAAAGCTGGGGTGGCAGAGACACTTGATGACTCAGTCACTATCACTCAGGACAAGAACAAGATCAACATCAACTCCAATAGCTACTTCTCCAAGAGGAATCTTAAATACTTGGCTAAGAAGAATTTCAAGAAACACAACATTAGAGATTGGCTTTGAGTTATTGCTTCAAACAAGGAGATGAATGTGTACGAATTGAGATACTTTAACATTGCCAAGAACAACGGGCGAGGGAGAAGACTGAGGTTCAAGTCCTATATTTTGGTACCGCCATTTGAGGTAGGATCAGTTGTAGCAGCCCTTTTCATCTAAAGGCTGTTTTAATTTATATTCCCATACCTTGTCTGCTTTTCCTATACATCAGCAAGAGTTCTCGAGTCCAACTCTAATTTACTTTTGATGATTTATTAACTATAAATCTTGCTCACATATTCCCCTTCTTTTGGTTGGTTTGAGGATACCTTTTTTTACACTGGGAGGACAGTTGTTGTAATCTTAGAAAACTGATGTGCGTTTGGTTTTGGAAAAAACAGTATCCATCCTTCATATTATAAGAGCGTGGCTCAACACAAAACTAAAGTCCCTCAAAATTCAAAGCTCCAACCCAAACACAATCCAAACTTGCAGTGGCTAAATGAAACAAAATATGCTATTCAACCTTGTGTGGACTTTTATGTCCAAAAAGGGAAACACAAACAAAAAATAGTAGAGCTCTAAAACGGAAATCACAAATAAGACAATTAATTATCGCTTACCTCTAAACATGATCGAACCCGATGACTTGACACATAAGTACTATGAACGTCTGTACTCCTTGGTATCCCACCATGACATTCAACAGTGAAGTGCACTTTCTGCTTCATGTGATCTTCAACAACCTCGCCTCCCCCTTGATTTATCCATTCAACAATTTCAGCTCTCTAGTAGGAGAATTTCAAATATGATCTCAAAATATACATAAAAAATATTTGGGATTATGGAAGTCAAAAGTTGATGCATGTTTGTTAGTGTTCAAAAATAAAATGTAAAAAAAATTTGAAGGCATATTCCTCAAATGAAAAATGAAAATCGTAATTATTTCACATGCTAAATGACATTTGGCACTATCTTAAATTTTTTAGGAAAATTACTCCCCAAGTTTTGAAGAACACGTGTGTTTGGTTCTTGAGTTTTAAAAATGTACATTTTTAGTCTCCAGGTTTAGAAAAATAGACCCATTTGGTCATGCACCTTTTTAGTCTCTAAGTTTATAAAAATTGGTTTAGAAAGTCCCCAATATAACTTTATACATTTTTAAGGTAGAATAACTTCTTCTAAAAATTGGTTTTGAGAGTCTCCAGTATAACATTAAGCACTCAAGGATTAAAAGAGTACATTTTGAAAACTCAAGGACCAATAAACCTATTTCTATAAAATTGGGGACTAAAAAGGTAATTTTTCCATTTTTTTTATATCATTCTCTTAACAGGATCGGAGTGTTAAAGAAACAGTAGATCTAGAATCCTATCTGCACCATTGACTTGCTTTTAAAATCATGGAGTTGGAGCAGTAATGAACTACTCTTTACTCAAGTCAATTGATATTGAATACAGGGCTTCTACTTTGTTATTTTTTTAAAAAATGGATGCTATTTACCACAATAATACATCTAAAACCTAAAGTGCATAGTGTACATTAATCATGCTGTTTGAAATAAGAGGAAAGAATCTTTACAACATACCCGATCTTCTGGAAAGGAACTAGAAAAACAAAATATTTTCCCCTTAAATACACATGATGACTTCCCATTTGAAACCATGAAATCACGCCCCATCTTTTCTCAACTCTTGTTTGTACCATTTGCTACACATTGTTGGCTTTTCTGGGATAATTTCATTTTCCTGTCTCCATTCACTTTTGTTTCACTTTTTTCTTCAATTCTTTCCACTGCTATTGACGTCTTTCCAATGCTAACATGAATATTTCCTTCTGACACATTTGATGGCACGATTGGATGAACATTTGGAACTTTATTTTGATCCATAACAATGGTGCTCATTTTACTAGATGCTGCAAAGTAAACAGCCAGAAAATTTAGAACAAGACAAACAGGCTAGGGATCTCCAAACAAATATTAGTCATGCATCCAAATGAAATGTGCAGTTATTCTGCATGATGGTAGTTTAAGGTTGCTATTCAAAAGACAGATAGCTTAGAATACGAGTCCTGCATATCAAACCTTTAGGAATAAGTTCATCATATGCCATGTGTCTACCAAGAATAGGGATCTCCTTCTTCTGACGGTCACACTCTTCAAGCCAGTTGGATCTAACCACATGAACAACTCCTGAAGTAGCAATATCTCTAACCTCCTTTTTCTCCCTGCCATTTGAAATATGATAAAACTAATTTTCAATTGGGTGGATAGACCATTCAAATGAAATCAAAAAGCTCACAGCACAGGCGAGCTCACAAATTCAAGCAATAAAGTTCACAAAACCTATGTTGCGATTAAAGTAAAAGGATAATTACATTTCTGACGAATCTCCAACTATTATGTGTGTTAATTTGTCATTGAAAACCATGTATCGGGAGCCTCCACCTCTGAGAATCATATTTACAATCTTCCGCATCTCAGAAGCTTCAAACCCAACAACTTTTATTCTACATGCTGACAAATATAGGTCGTTTTCTTCAGACTAAAAGTCATTTGCAAGACAATTAACAGTGTTTTCTTCATTCCTTCCCATCGTGACTGGCACTTCAACATCAACCTCATTTATAAAATTAGAAGCATCTGAAAACATAGACGTGCTCTGTGAAAGAGTAACTTAACATCCATGTCTGAAAACCCAGGACCAGCAACTGCTGTGAATTTTGAATCGGTAAGAAATGAGGACGGTACAGCTTCCAAGTTCCCAATATCCTTTTCTTGGCTATTGTGAGCAGTCAAGCAACCCCTTGTCAATTTATTTGAAGTTCCAGAAACGCTACCAACAGGGTACAGCTCCTCATTAAAACATCCTATCAATTAAAAAATAGAATAAAAGGATTTGAAACAAGTTAGAAACTAATAAAATTATTTGACAAATAACTGCCAACAATTCAAATATCATATCGGTTTTCAAATATACAACCCGAACTACTACCTTTTCTGGCTATGGACTGATCAAACCATTTCCGAGTAACAATATTGATACGGCCCCACGTTCGTGCAACCTTGTACTTGTCACCTTCAGAAGCTTACTTAACCATTAAAGAAAACCTCTTATTCAAACAAGAATATTTAATACCAATAAGTAAACATTCTATGCAACTATTTAGAAATGGATTGTCTATGCAAGCAGCATGCTTGCAATGGCCATACAAATAAACGTTTGTGAGTGTGGTTAGTCATTCCCATCACTTAACCTCAACTAGAAACTAGAGAGATTGTCAAGGGACAAAAAGTGATCAATTTTGTTCTTGGATGAGGCCGTACCTCATTCGTGTCAATCTCACATCCTTTTAGGATTGTTCTAAGAGATATGGAAAAGAAAATACAGCCATTAAAGATCATTAAAAGAATAGTTATCATCATAAGTGAATCGCCTGACAATGGGAAGGGTCATTACTACCGGAAGAGAAGGAATAATGAATGATTGAGTTAATAATCATATAATCAGTGTTGATCCAATTTCAAATAAATAAGATACAAGACTTTTCCTTGGTAAAATTTAAAGAGACTAATGCTCAAAATACAATGAAACAAACTAAAGCAGTTGCAACTATTACGGTCAAATACTGCCAATAATAGCACTTGAAAAGAAATAGAGGCCCTTATGAAAGATCCCAAGACATATTGTTCAAAGTTAATTTTTATAGTATTTATTATCCCTATCCATTTATTCTGTAACTTAAGCTGCAGTAAGATGTTTTTCCAGCACATAAATTTGAGTGCTTCAAACAAGAAGCGAAAAGATCAAAAGTAACGCCAAGAAAAAAAATGCAAAAAGGATATATCACATATCAAATGTGTACACTTTCTTGTGAGATCGGCAGAATATCTTCCACCATTTTGCAAGATAAGCTTTGCCATCTCCTTGCACTCACCTGAGACCCAGAAATGATGGAACTAACACAATTTTATCGGATGTCCCCAAGAGGACCATAAATAAGAAGAAATACAAGAAAACAATTTTCTTTGAGAAGAAATAAAATATTATAAAACACAACCTGCAGGAATTCCAGATACCGAAATATTCAGTCCAGAAAATGGAAGGACCCGATATCCCTCCTGAGGCACAACACGATGTTCAATCCAGCATTGTTGTAACCAAGAAAATGACACGATTGGTTTCTTTGAAATGTTTAGTGCCCACTGAAAACAGAGAAAATAATATGAAGTATCTGTCAAAACCTTTGCAGTAAATTTCAGGTAGAATAAAACTAAAAACCATTATTAAGTCTATTACGCATTTAACAATTAAATTAAGGGAGAATATCAATTTACACCCAAACTGTAGAGATTGTATCAATTTAAACCTGGCTTTTGTTAGTGTATCAATTTACGCCCTCTATTACATTCATTTTGAAAAATTTGTGTGAAACTTATAGTTATATCAATTAGATCAATTTAAAGGTAACCGTGATTAAAGGTCTAAATTGATTGAAAAATGAATTTTGTGGAGTTTAATTGACTCAAATCTTATGATTCACGTGATATTCATGAAATGGTCTACATACACATACATATCACGTCAAGAAAATCGAAAGTTCAAGCAACACGACCTTGTATTTCGCAGCCAAAGCATTCTTCGCGATAACAAAACTGACATCTAGTGATGCTTTCGTATGCAATACTCCCCCATTGCACTAACTAACTTCCCTATCTCAACCTGCAATGCAATTTTGTGTCATTAGTTCTACAAAAATAAAATTACTAATTACTAATAAGAAAAAAGATGGGTGGACTAGGAACATTTGCAACGTACCTTTTCATCTTCCTGAAAACCGGATGCCAAGATTTTCACACCATCCATGGCAAGGCAGCAAGTATAACCCTGTTGAGGAAGAGGTCTGTGCTCTTTTTGCACATGACATCACGCACTGAGGACCTTCCCAACAGAAATTCAAGTTGTCAGCGACGCACCAAATCCCAGGCGTCGGACTGAAATGAGAATTTCAAACAACTCTGTTTGGCTATTCGGAAAGAGAGAGCAGTGAAGTATATATTACTCGGCTACTGCGTACATGCAGCATGCACTGACAAATATTAACTGCAATGCGGTAACTATACATTTGACAAATTAACGGAGACATTCAATTTCCTGTTAATCTCGTTCTCCAGTCGAAAATTTCTCTCCAATTCTATTCCGCAAAAGAAAGAAAGAAAAGGCTGGAACTACAAATTAACTATACCTAACAAGTTGCATCCCTTGGCGCGAAGATCCTCGAACTTTGCCTGAAAGCAGGAATCAACAACCAATAAACACATCGCCAATCCGAAGTAGCCATATAAATTGAACAAGAAATGGATGAGACGTTTGGTACGTGATCGGCGGAGGAGATAACATGATAGTCGTTAGGGGCGTTTTGAGAGGGATCGCAACAGAGGAAAACCTCAGCCCCATTCTGCTTGAGAGCGTCGTGAAAAGGATCGAACATCTCCGAAGCGACAAGATTACGAGAGACGAACACATTAGCTCCAGCAAATGGTTTGGGCTTCAGAAGTTGGAGAGTTGCTTCGATTACTTTCTGTGTCGATGGAAGTCGGCGAGAGAGGATTTTGTGAGAAATTGGAGGGATGAAAGATTGAGAGTGTGAATGGCTGAAGGGTTTTGTGAAAGGAAGTTGAGCCTATCCAGTGCTTCGCGTTGGTGTCTAAAAAAATTTCCAAAAACATACTTTTAAATAATAATAGCAATTTTAAAGTTAAAAAATGACCAAATGAAAAAAAGAAAAACAATAAATAAGAATTTGCAAAAACCCAAAATACCATTAAGTAGATAAAGTGTAAACTACCCTAAAATATAATAAATACATTTTTTTTTTATTTTTCGTTTCTCATCTTCCATTTTCTCTTCCTTCATATCCATTTTTCATTTTTGATCTCATCTTTCTCGAGTGGACAAAGCCTAATCTTTCCACCTTGAAGCGGCAACCTCCAATCTCTACCCTCTTTCGTTTGAAGTTTGAGGTTTATCTTCAACTCCATCATGCATTTTAAAAAAGAAACTTCATCATGCATTTTCAAAAAAAATAATATAAACATTTGAAGCATGCAAATATTATCTCATTTTTCATCTTCTATCTTTGATTTTCAAGTCTACAACCTACAATCTCAAACGCTTGGAGTGGAAAAACAAAAACCTTCACTCCAAAAATTTTTAATATGAATTATTAAAAACACAAAAAAGAATATCTTGTTTTGTTGTTTATGTCTCAATCTACAAAATTTAGGAGTATTAATATTAGAATAAAATTTATAATCTACCTAAATTTTGTCAAGTAAAATCTTTAATTAAAACAAATATAAATTCAATATATTTTTATAAATATTTTCAAAAATTCAAAATTTTGATAAATATTTTCTAAACTAATAATATCTATCTAAATAGAATCTATAATTAAAACAAAATATAAATTCAATATATTTTTATAAATATTTTTAAAAGTTCAATATTTTTATAAATATATTATAAACAAACATTATCTTTCACAATTTTCCAAATAAAATCTATAATTAAACAAAATATAAATTCAATGTATTTTTTAAATATTTTAAAAGGTTAATCTTTGAGAAGTTCTCGACGGTTAAAAAGAAAAAAGATAGAATTGATTTGTTATTTATTGAGAAGAACGCGAATAAATAAGAAAAACTAAGAGAACTTTGCTTTCCCTCTTAATAGCTAGACTACGTCAAAGAGTACTGCTTTCTTAGCTCAATCCCTTATAAAAATATTTTAACTTCATATTTGTTTTAATTAAAGATTTTACTTGACAAAATTTAGGTAGATTATAAATTTTATTCTAATATTAATACTCCTAAATTTTGTAGATTGAGACATAAACAACAAAACAAGATATTTTTTTTGTGTTTTTAATAATTCATATTAAAATTTTCATAATATTAAAAAGATACAAAAGTTATCTTCCTCGTCTCTTATAAATTTTTTTGCTGATTTTTAAATATATATATATATTTATATTAATTATTTAATAAAATTTGGGAGATTTTATACAAAAACACAATATCTTATGCTATTTTATTGGAAAAATAAATTAGGATCTAATATGAAAACTAATTTTAATTTTTAAATTATTAAGGATCAAAAGATTCAACTTATTTTGAAACAAAAAAAGGGTGAGGTTTAATTTCCAAATAATAAAAAAAAATTGAGATCTTCGTACAAAAACTAATTTTAATTTTCAAATTCAAAATTTAAAAGTAAATTAAGATCTAATTAGAAAACTAATTTTAATTTACAATTTATTAAAGATTGACGAAAAGATTAAGATTTAGCCAATAAAAATTAATAATATGATTATTTTGAAATAAAAAAATGAATAAAGTTGTTAAGAACTTTAATAGTGGTGAAATAAAAAAATGAATAAAGTTATTGATATTTTTTTAATCCCGAGATATTAGGAAGAGGTTAGGATATGATTCTCTACCTTATTAACACGCATACTCATAATTGCATATCATAAATTAATTATAATGAAAAACTTTGATAAACTCAGAACTGTCTATTGCAAATTAATTACACATAAAAGACTTTTGATAAGACCGCAGTATATTGAAATAATTACACTTTTAAACTAATATCGATAGAAATTATAATTTAAGTAATGTTATTAAGTCAAATGAACATGGTTTAAAAATCTTCCTAAACACAATTAAACTAATTGTTTTTATATATATATAATATGCTATATTTTTAGAATAAGTTAATTATAATTTAATAAGAATAAGAAACATTGGAAAACAAACAAATAAGCAAGTTCTCACTTGAAAAAAATGACAATAAAATTTTAATTCAAAATAATAAATTGGTTATTTTGGTGGTTGAGCTCAATGTTATTTTGGTATTAAAACGTTGTTTTGAAATAAAATCAATGGTTGAAATTCTTCTAAATTCAAAATAATAATTGGGTTATTTTGAAATTGCGTTTTAAAATCAATAGTTGAGATTCTCCAATTCAAAAATTAATAAATTGGTTATTTTGAAATTTATTTTAAAATAAAATTAAGGTTGAGATTCTCCCCATTTCAAAATAATAATTGAGTTATTTTGGTATTCAAGCCATTAATGTTATTTTGAGATAAGATAGCAAACAAAGTGATATTTTTTTAATTTTGAAATTTAATTAATGTTATTTTGATACAAAATCTATCGTTCAGATTCTCAAATTCTGAAAAATAATAATTTTGTTATTTTGAAATTTAATTGGGTTATTTTGAAATTCAAAGTCAATTTGGTTATTTTGAAATTAGTAAGATTGAATAAAGTTATTAAAATGTTGAATCAATTAGTTGAGTCCCGAGATATTAAGAAAAAAAAGTTATGATATGGGTTGCTGTATCTTTTCGAGGTAAAAAATAATTAAAAGCAGATAAATGAATAACCTAAATTAAGTACAATGTAGAAACGAAATAATTATAGTTGGAGAAGGAGATATTTTGGTATTTTATAAAATATAATGCACGTGCAAAAAATGTTATTTGCTAAAATTTAAAAGAAAAAGTAGTTTTGCCATTTTTCAAAATGACCCTTAAAAACGTTGATATATCTCTTGTTATTCCAAAGAAATTGACTCACGGAAATGACTAAATTTAATCATCCTTATTCCTTCTACATCCGCTCGACCAATGGTTCTCTCTTCTTCTACACACTTTTCCTCTCTCTATTTTGCCGAAATCTATTCCCCAAAATTGATCTATCTCTCAACCTACTTCCCTAGATCTTACAGTATTTTTACCCTCTTTGGCACTCACTGGTTTTTCTCCATCGTTCAACATCATCTTCTTCACGGTATTTTGATCCACACCGATTTTCTAAACCTTACATTTTTCCCTTTGGTGGTTTCGAGCAAGGTAGGGTCGAGGTAATATTTTTCCCTTTGGTGGTTTCGAGCAAGGTAGGGTCGAGGTAATATTTCTTCCTTCTATTCGCGTGCCGATGATTAGTTATTTTCCCGGATATCATATTGTTTTGATTGAAACGATCATTCCATGTGTTCTCTTTGATCTTCATTGTCAGTGGTTTTATTTTGTTCCATGTTCAATCTTAAAGTGTTCACAATCGTTTGTCTTTGTCAATGGGATGGAGATTCTGCTTTCGTTCTTCCTTTTCGGATAATTTAGAGTTTTCACATTCTATGGATTCAAGTACTTTTGTACGATGGATGAAGAAAGCACCCAAGCGAAAAGGCTCATATGTTAGCGATCAACCTGCTGCTACTTTCTTTTCACTTGTTGTCGAACTGGAATCCCCCATAAAGGGTCTCTATTGAGCGCGCGACTTTTAACCCCTTTGACTCGCATTGTAATGATCGGCCGGGAAATGCGAAAAATCTATTAGTTCATATGGGCATAGCAAAGGAAGAAAGATTAGTGTTTCGGATGGTCCATAGGCAAAAAGTATATTGCAAAACCGCTCCATTAGGCTCATATAGAGCGATAGATCAATGAAATTTGATGATGAGAGAACTAAAAAAACGAAGGACTGATTAATGGAAAAAATAGTTGTCAATCTTAGATTTCAAACCGAGTTTCTTTCTTAAATGCTATAATGAACTATCTGATGGTTTCAATAGCGACTTCTGTTATGGAAACGGCGGCTCGAGTCCTTGTTCATTGAGGCTAAGATGACTTTACTTTACTTATGAGGGAACCATATAGGGAAAAGACAGAGAAGGAGTCCATTGAGTCACCATTTCTGAAACCCATCTTGCATGATCGCTTTGAGTGACATAATATCTAAAGATAGGTTAGAGTAGATTTTCGGAGTTCAAGCTCTTTTGATTAGTACACAATCAATGAACTGATAGAACTAAGACATGCACAGCGAAAATAGAATCGAAATTCTACCCTAATTGCCTCTAATTAACATGTAACCCTAAACTAATCAAATTAGGGTTTTAGGAAATATTTCCTTTGAAGCTTTCGAAAATCTTCGAGATCTCCTTACCAATTCAAACCGAGACCACCGCTAGTAGTCACCTACTATCCCTCTAGACAAAGAACCGGGTTGTGGGACCCAATTTGGTGTAGAAAATAAAGGAGATAAAATGAAATTGGAAGGTAGAAATTTTTGGTTGAGATATTGGAGTATGAAAAAATAGTAATTTCTAATTACTAGAAAAATGCCAAAAAAATTTCAACAATTTGAAAACACCCCTATTTATAACCTAATTAGATGCAAAAATGCAAGTAATTAATTTGCCAAATCTCAATACCTAATATTCCACTAACAATTAGTGGAACTTAGTGGGCTAGGTGTCTACATCTCATGTAGCCACATATTCCACTAAGAGTTAGTGGGATTATCCAACAAAATGTTAGATTTTTCCACTAACTTAGTTCAAGGGTAAAATGGTCAATTGACCTTTCAAGTCAAAAGTCAATATTTTGACTTTTTACCATTTTGTCCATCTTGATTAATTCCGACCTCCCGAGCATGAATCTGCATTCATTTTTCTAAAATTCAAATCACATGAATATAAGGTCGGTCAAAGTTTGGCTTTCTAAAGTCAAAAGTCAACATTTTGATTTTTTACAACTTTGACCATTTCCATCAATTCCAAGCTTCTTAGTATGAATTTGTATTCATACTTATAGTATTACAATATTATTTAGACATAAAGCTCTATTTCTAATCAGAAGATCGATGATTATATCACTATATTTGTCGGTTTCTCTTTCTTCTCCCAATTCGAACAATTCGACTTATTCTATCACACTGTTTATTCCATAGGAGCTAGCAGAGGGACCTAATGGACAATTAGATCATGGGCTTCAATAATTCAAATATTAACTAGCAAAACTCTTTTAGATCGAGTTAATCAACATTCGTTAACTAACGGGTCATTCCACTAAAATCTCGTAGTTGCACTCCCCTCACTATAGATATATTTGTATCCATTTGATAAAATAATAATCAGTAAGTTAATCCTTCATAGGTTGTTCGTAACCTTGGCTAGGTCAAAATACCGTTTTACCCCCAAGATTACATTTTGCTCCTTATGTCCCACTAATTCATTATTGAACAATTGGTTTAAGGTCCAACCTATAACCTTAATCTCTCTTGGGCCAATGAGAGGGAGGGGCCCCTTATTCAAGACTTGGATTTAGTGCTTAAGAGAACAACCTATCTACTAACCTTAAAGCGGATAAGAGTGAATTTCGTAATGCATCCTATGTCCCGAGCTATCCACCCGATCTTACCCTTGAAATGGGAGACTTATTGGGCCAACGCTGATGAGCTACCCTCACCTATGCAGATTTAAGGATAATCTCGTGTGAACAGGAGTTCATAGTTAGTTCAGGATTAAGATTAAGTTACCTAGGTCATCAATAATCGAGATAGTCAGTTTTAAACAGTAAACGGTGTTATAACGTAAAAGTGACTAATTCATGGTTCAGCCTTGTGTAAACACTTTACATAGGATGCCTCCACTTTCATATCTCTACATGAACGATTCAGGATCACCTCGTTTGTACTTACTACAAAGTGGGCCGCATCCATAGTATCTCTAAATAAGGCGCTCATCCATTATTCATATACTATAGACTATTTAGGCTATATACTCGAACTTGATCCACGTTTATGTCTACACATAAAGTTCAAGTTTACTAAAAAATAGCCTCGAGACTTAGTTTATTGGATTTAAGATTATAATATTTAATTTCTCAATAACAACTTTATTGAACATAATATAATTACAAACTACGAGTTTTAGGACAAAAATTCCAACAAACTCCCACTTGGACTAAAACTCCTAGTGGGATAAAACAATGTTGAATTTAACCAAGATAGAATAAACATATATACAACTAGGGCACATGCCCAATAAGTCTCCCACTTGTCATAGTTTACAAACATCGTAGACCTAAACTGTGTAGGTGACCCTCAAACACTTTAGCCGTGAGGGCTTTTGTAAAAGAATCAACAATGTTTTGCTCAGAAGAAATATGAGTTACTACAACGTCACCACGATGTACAATTTCCCTGATAAGATGATACTTGCGTTCAATATGCTTTCCCCTTTTATGGCTTCTAGGTTCTCTTGAATTTGCAACTGCACCACTATTATCATAGTATAAAGTGATTGGTAGATGCATATTTGGAATGACTTTCGGATCTGTCAAGAATTTTCTTAGCCATACTGCTTCTTTTGCTGCTTCACAAGCTGCTACGTATTCAGCTTCCATTGTGGAATCAACTATACGAGTTTGCTTTATGCTTCTTCAAACCACTGCTCCTCCATTTAGAGTGAATATTGATCCTGATGTAGACTTTTTAGCATGTTTATCAGTTTGGAAATCAGAATCATTGTATCCAATAAGGATCAAATCCTTTGTACCATACACGAGCATGTAGTCTTTTGTTCTTTGAAGATATTTTAGAATGTTCTTAACGGTTGTCCAGTGATCACATCCAGGATTGGATTGATACCTACTGACCACCCTACTGAGTAGCAAATGTGAGGTCTAGTACATAACATTGCATACATCAAACTTCCAACAGCGAAAACATAGGGTATATTTCTAATATCCTCAACTTCCTGAGGTATCTTAGGACATTGTTCCTTTGACAAATGAACTCCATATCTGTACGACAACAGACCCTTTTTGGAATTCTGCATTTTATACCTAGACAACATTTTGTCTATATAAGATGCTTGAGACATGACTAGTGTTTTGTTCTTTCGGTTTCGAACAATTTGGATTCTGAGAATGTATTGTGCATCTCCCAGATCTTTCATTTGAAATTGTGCGTTCTACAAATCTTTCCAGTTTACTAATGAAATCACTCTCCTCGCTCAAAGGTTAGAAGCCAATCAACGAAGGCGAAGATCCTAGAACCAAAAGATGCTCTTTCGACAGATGATTTAGATCAAGCCCTAGCTTATGTCCCTAATTAAGGAGGCAACGGAGCGGGCGAGTCCTTTCTCTTCGGTTTTGAAGTTCAAAGGATTGAATTGGTGGGACATCTGTACTCTTTCTTATGTATTTTCATTGAATTAATTAGCCTTTGGGAACTCATATTCATTAAGCCTCCTTCTACGCAGAGCGAAATGACCTAATCAGCAACCTATGAGTCGAGTTCGAGATGGACTAGTTCATGAATCAAACTTTTCTACTTCAACCCAATAGGAGGGGAAAGAGAATTCTATTTGGTGTCCTTGCTTAGCTTAAAAGCGACATATTTTCTATATACGAATGAATGCAGGAGTAGGATGACCAGACAAGGTGGAAGTTAGTGGCAGAAGAAAGAAACTCCCAAACCTCCCCAAGACCCGAATTGGATCTCTCATAAGGCCCACTACACGGGAAAGGCATCGTCTATAAATCACTCAATCACTGGTCGAAGACAAGCCGCACTTCGAGATCTCCCATTTCCTTTCTAGCTCTAGAGAAAGGAATGCTCCATTGAGGATGCACCCCAGTGTTTACGATAAAAGTACTCTTCTTTCAGACTTTCCATTCTTTCTTCTTTAAAGGCAGAGTCATTGTCTACTTTAATGAGTTTGTCTACTTTACTTGTTCATCTGTGTTAGTTTGGGGTGGGGACATGACAGGCTTTGAATTCAGAGGCAGTGGCTCGATCAGTCCCTCTTACTTGTGATTGCTAGGGAGCTGCATCCTCCTATTGAAAGTGAAAGCTGATCGATTGACCCTACTAGGAAACTTCTCCTTTCAATCTCTAGTCGTCGATTGCTTCCAATTTGAGTTCTGAATTGAGTTATTGAATAAGGAAAGAAAGCCCCTTTATTAAGACGGAAACATCTGACGATGATTTACGCGTACCCTAGCAAATAACTGATCCTTTGAGTGGGTAGTTCACCCGTCTCATACCTTCCGCTCCTCCATGTCGATTCATGACTTTTCATTGGATAAGAGCATTGAATACCGAATACTTGGGAGAGCTAGGTAGGCATGGGCGAAAGGAAAGACAAGAGGCCGTCTCACCCTTGTTCATTGAGGCGGTTGTTCTCGTTGAAGAAGTGGTAGAGAAAGTAGGAAAGCTTAGTGAATTCATGAGATTCATAATCTCGTTTATGATCATTCTCTATTCTCAATCTTACATCAGAAAGTGGACGAGGAGGTGGTAACTCGATCAGGTGGAGGCAACCCATATTGTAGCATAAGTTTCAATATCTCTAAAGCAAGTATTAGAGGCTTAAAGAATGATCAAAGTTCATTCGAACTAAAATCAAGTGTGTATTGTCCGTCGCAATTGATCCTTCCCCCCTTATTCATTGAGGCGGGAGGTACGAGGTGCAAAGAATATTGTATGAGGTCTTTCCTTCTTGACTTATTTCTTTCTTCTCTCTCTTTTTCCTGGAATTGCAATTCACTCCTTTACTTCTCGATATTCTTTGTCAACTCCTCCTTCGCCTCTCCTTTAAGTCCAGTCGTTCTATGCAGCTTAATATGAAAAAAAGCCTAAGAATGGGAGTTAGGATAGTCGGACTCATATAAGAATGTAGCAAAGATAGGTCGGGTCATGAATTCCATGAAAACTTCTTCCATTCACAGGGAGAGCTACCTAGTCTGCCATTCTCTTCTCTCACTTTATTTAGCTCGACTCAATTTCAACTCTTATGGAGCTTGACTTTTCTTTAACTCTATATGGGTCCTAACGAATGGGTTGCAAACTTTCATAATTCATTTTGGAGATTTGACCTCTCACATTGGATGGAAACCGGGGATTATAGTCCAATTGGTACATTCATGAGAGTCAAACCCATAAGAAAAAGTCGTTGGAGCATGAAAAGAAGAAGTAGGTCAGCCTAGACAACCATCAAGAGATCTTGCGCAACTAGGAGAAGTAGAAGTCGCATAGGAAGTAGCCCTTGATCATTCTTTGACCCTTGTTCTTTCTCTTTAGTTCTATTGATTAGGGTAGAGTCTCATTCCCCCCATAATCAAGTAGCGTCCACTAAAAAGGAGCTCCACGGGAATGCGCAAGATCATGGAATTGTAATGCCAAGGCCCTAGGCCTTTCACTCAATTCAAGGGTCCAAAAAGGTTCTTTATTAGATGAAAAGGAAAGAAATAAAGAAATAGACCACCTATTCTCGCATTCACCGATCTAACCATGGATGATAACAAAGGCCTTAATTGAAGACGAAAAGCATGTGAGGAATACTAGAAAGTGGGATCTTTTACCCTCTTAAGTATTCCCCGCCTCTAAACCCAGAAACGAAACCTTATCGTTGACAAAAAGATTTCATATCGCTTTGCTCTTTTTTAGTGGACACTACTTAATTATGGGGGGATGAGACTGATTTATCCATATAGATCAGTAGAAGTTAGAACGAAAGTCCAATTAGAAGGGGTCCAAACTTAGTGGACAAAATCAACTCAGAGAAGAAAGTCCCAGTAAATAGCGAAAGAAGAAAGGTCGACGACAAATCAGACATGAACGAGCTTACCGATTGAGCATCCGACACTTGGACGACTTCCAGGACAACTAAGATTGCGACCCTTAACACGTAGCCTGCAACTGGTCTCGCAACCGCTCTGCTTCTTTACTTCTACTTGATTTTGAATTTCTTTCATGCTTTCTTCGTTTAGAAAATCAAATAGAATAAGAGATTATTGATTGAGTGCATTAACCTTTTTCAACGTATAAGAAAGTTCAACTCATCTAGAGCTTTGATTTTAGGCTTTTCTCTTGCTGGCGCACCCAAGTCCTAACAAAGAGACTTTCTGAAACGAATAGTTGAGCAAGGGAAGGGTAGGCTGAAATTGCCCGTGGCTCTCGAACCCTCTAATATGATCTGTGGTGATTGAGTGCTTGAGTGGAATCAAGGGAAAAGACAGTTATTGTGTTCTTCCTCCTTTCCATAAGGAAAAATGCAATTTTATTCCCCCATAAGACCCAATTTCCCTTGATTTTAGCCTTTGAACCTCTTAGTCTGTAAATATATATACTTCGATTTCCCTACTTTCATCCGTCAAGATCCTCATGTGAATTTAGAAGTCCTTCCATCATTATTTAAGCCTCTGAAGAGGTTCAGAGGCTAAAATCAAGGCGGTCAAAGAACAAAGGTCCATAAACATCGGCATCTTACGAGACCAGTTCTTTTGAGGAGGTTAGTTAAATAAAGAGGATTGCAATTTCTTCGCCTTTAAAGATAGGTAAAAATATCTCGACTGATTTAGTGTTGGAATTTTTTGTCCTAAAACTCGTAGTTTGTAAATCATATTCTGTTCAATAAAGTTGTTATTGAGAAATTAAATATTATAATCTTAAATCCAATAAATCAAGTTCCAAGGCTATTTTTTGAATAAACTTGAACTTTATGTGTAAACATAAACGTGGATCAAGTTCGAGTATATAGCCTAAATAGTCTATAGTATATGAAATAAAGGTTGGGCGCCTTATTTAGAGAAACTATGGATGCGGCCCACTTTGTAGTACAAACGAGGTGATCCTAATCGTTCATGTAGAGACATGAAAGTAGGGGCATCCTATGTAAAATGTTTACATAAGACTGAACCATGAATTAGTCATTTTTACGTTATAACACCGTTTACTGTTTAAAACTGACTATCTCAATTATTGATGACCTAGGTAACTTAGTCTTAATCCTGAGTTAACTATGAACTCCTGTTCACACGAGATTATCCTTAGATCTGCATAGGTGAGGGCAGCTCATCAGCGTTGGCCCAATAAGCCTCCCATTTCAGGGGTAAGATCATGTGGATAGCTGGGAACATAGGGTACAAGATGGAATTCACTCCTACCCGCTTTAGGGTTAGTAGATAGGTTGTTCTCTTAAGCACTGAATCCAAGTCTTGAACAAGGGGCCCCACCCTCTCATTGGCCCGAGAGGGATTAAGTTTATAGGTTGAACCTTAAACCAATTGTTCAATAGTGGATTAGTGGGACTTAAGGAGCAAGATGTAATCTTGGGGGTAAAACGGTATTTTGACCCAGCCAAGGTTACGAGCAACCTGTGAAGGATTAACTTACTGATTATGGTTTTATCAAATGGACACAAATATATCTATAGTGAGGGGAGTGCAACTACGGGACTTTAGTGGAATGACCTGTTAGTTAACGAATGTTGATTAACTCGGTTTAAAAGAGTTTAGCTAGTTAATCTTGAATCATTGGAGCCCATGATCTATAAGTCCATTAGGTTCCTCTGCTAGCTCATATGGATTAAACTTAGAACAGTGTGATGAAATAAGTCGAATTGTTCGAATTGGGAGAAGAAAGGGAAACCGACAAATATAGTGATATAGTCGTCGGTCTTCTAATTAGAAATAGAGCTTTTATGTTTTACATACTATAAGTATGAATGCGGATTCATACTAAGAAGCTCGGAATTGATGGAATTGGTCAAAAATAGTAAAAAGTCAAAATGTTGACTTTGGACTTTGAAAAGTCAAACTTTGACCGGCCTTATATTCAAATGTGATTTGAATTTTGGAAAAATGAATGCGGATTCATGCTCGGGAGGTTGGAATTAGTCAAGACGGACAAAATGGTAAAAAGTCAAAATATTGACTTTTGACTAAGAAAAGTCAAAGTTTGACTTTTGACTAGAAATATCTAATGACCATTTTACCCTTGGACTAAGTTAGTGGGAAAATCCAACATTTATTGGATAATCCCACTAACTCTTAGTGGGATATGTGGCTATATGAGATATAGACACCTAGCCCACTAAGTTCCACTAATTGTTAGTGGAACATTAGGGGTTGAGATTTGGCAAATGAATTGCATGCATTTTTGCATGTAATTAGGTTATAAATAGAGGTTTTCAAATGTTGAAGAACTTTTGCCTCTTTTATCATTTTCATCATCTCAACAAAAAAAAAAAAACCTTACAATCCCATTTTATCTCCATTACTTTCTACACCAAAGTTGGGTCCCACAACCCGGTTCTTTGTCTAGAGGATAGCAGTTGAGTACTAGTGGTGGTCTCGGTTAGAATTGGTAAGAAGATATCAAACCTTTTGAAAGCTTCAAAGGTAATATTTCTTAAAACCCTAATTTGATTAGTTTATGGTTACATGTTAATTGTGGCAATTAGGGTAGAAATTCGATTCTTTTTCCGCTGTGCATGACTTAGTTCTATCATTTAGGTGCAAAGTCAGCCCACTATATGGGAAGAAAGAATAACCTTAGCTGACGTGAGGTGCGTGGGAAAGAAGATTTTTGCTTTATTTCTCTGTGATGTAGAGTAGGATCAGAGGATCGAGTCAGTCGATCTTCTGTAGCAACTCTGATACATGAAAGGACTCATATGCTCTGCTCCATGGGCTAAATAAGGAAAAAGCACCTAACCCTAGGCTGAACTTCCTTTCGATATGGGGAATACAATGAAACCAAGACTACTACTACCTAATAGGCAAATCAGGCACCCTTCAAGATTCATTCACCTAGGTCTTAGGCTTAACTAGGACAAAATACTCGGCCTTTTCCTTTTCTTCCTTTTCATCTAGACCTTTCTTTTTGGGATCCGACGGCTTCTTGATGACTCTTGGCTTGGCCTCCTATCTTCTTCGCTCTTCCATCTCCAGCTCATAAGTTCATTCTTTTCTGCAATTGACCTCTTCTTCTCTTTGAACTCATTTGATTAGTCCTTCACCTGAGATTTATGGATTAGGAATATTTCATTCATTTATCTTTTCTCTTTCATAATCTCTTTCGGAATGTGGTAATAAACGACTTATGTCTTTAATAAGAGCTTGAGAAACTACTATTTCATTATTCTATCTTAAATAATCTTGAGCACTTTCGCAGGTTCGAAGACTCGATTCATTGAGAAGAGAGAGAAAAAGAAGAGCTTGAGAATGATTTCTTCTTCATAAATGATTCTCTCTTTCTCTTTTGATATTTTATTCGACTATGAAAAATAATGTTTGTGCAGAGACAAAGCTCCATAAGACAAGGATATTCTTGGTTCAGACGACTGGAAGAACGAGTATGTAAGAGGACGAGTGTTATTCCACTAAAAAAAGAATATTGAACTTTCTTTTATCAATGTGGATAAATAAAAGTATTATTTTCATCCCGTGGGAGGGATTTTGGCAGTCGCGATTCTTCTTCTTTCAGTTGCAGAAAGAGAAGTAGCCTTATCTCTTTCATGAGATCTATGATTAAAGGTCGAAGTCCCAACTAGTAATTTTCTCTCTTTTCACTATCAACTTAGTATGAAAGAAAGAGAAGGAGAGTAGTTAGGCTCGAGTGAGTAGGAGAAGTTGAGACAAGACTAACAAGGCTTTTTATGATGATCTTGACTATTCAAAAGATTATTATGAGAAGGGAAGAGGTGTGCATTATGAACGAGGAGAAGAAAGAGACCTACAGTTTACGCAGTTGAGGAGACGAAGTTGGAGAAATGGATGAGAATTAGAGGACTCGACTTTACTCTATCTTCTCTTCTTATTTCTTGACCCTCAAGTGGGTCCTGCTTTCCCCTTTCCATATCGGAAGCTATCGCTCATATTCATAAGGCCTATACATCAAGGTGCTCAGCCTACCGCTTCGTGGATATAATTAAGAGTATGAAAGATCAGAGCTTTCAAAATTCAATTTTTTTTCATATCTTCTTACATAGTCTTGAGCACTTTATCTTCTTATTACTTGAGCGAGATCAGGGTATCGATCTCCCGGAAAGGTTATACTCCACCTCTCAGTGGGGTAGTTTCTGAAGCTAACCGCAGAGAGAAAGTAGACTAGCTCAAAAGACCGTGGGACATATCAAAGCAAGAAAGAAGAAAACTCCACACCTCGACCCGTCTCCTAGATCAGTCTGAATGGTAAGCGGTTCACTTACAATCTATTTTCATAGCCTGACTTATGAAGGCGAAGGGAAAGGAAAGGAGGCACTCCTTTCCAGAGTTTAGATCTTGAATAAGATCTCTGACAATCTTTCCCCCATTAAAGAAAGGAAAGGGATGTAGAGGGAGAGCAGTAGCCCTTGTTTAAGGTGTCGCCTTTGTTGAGGGTTGCGCTTCTTATTTGATAAGGCAAATAGAAAGAAAAACCAGGGAGAAAAATTGACATATGACCAATAAATAAAGAAATATGCTAGAGGCCAATGCATGCATAAGGCATCTTTCTCTTTCAAAAGAAGAAGGATTGAAACCTCCAATGGTAGAAGTGCCATAAGAAGAGATAAGGCCGCCACGAGAGCAGACACTGTCTCTTAATTCCTGCCTCTTCTAAGGTAGTTTGAGATGGTCCTTGCCTCCATGGAAAAAGAGTGGCCCACATAGAAATAAAGCTAAAACCTTTGAGCAATATTCTTTGTTCCCGCCTATGGCGCCTTCTTGTTCGTAAACTTTGTTGAGCGACTATCCTTCTCCTTCGAGAACAAATGCCTCAACCGCAGAGTGGGGGTGAAGACTGAATACCGCCACGTGGGCTACTTTTTCAAGCTCAATGAGTGAGGAAAGAGTCTTTTCCACGTTTGAGAGGGTCGACGACGTCTAGTACACAGAACCTAAAGAATCTCAAAGGACTAGGATTGGGAATAGACTAAAGAGTGAATTTCTTTATGAACTATAAGAATTGTAGCCCTTATTCATTGACCTGTCTCAGGCCTCAAAGGAAGAAAGGAAAGTTTGTTGGAGCTCATTTCACAGCGAATGTGGAAACTGTTCAAGTGCTTTCTAAATCCACAAAAAGCATAAGGACGGTAGCCTACACTACCCTGTAGTAGTAAATCACAATAGTGCTAAAGAAAGCCCTATCTTTATGCCTGAGAAGAAAGGCCTTGAAAGAGTGGGACGGACCCCAATGTAATCTTTCCTTTGAGGAGGTACGAAATTCTTCCATCCATTAGGTTACGATCACTGAAAGTGAGTAGTCAAAAGTACTATTTCAAGAAGAAGCTTTCCCTTGGATCCAAATTGAGTAGGGAATATCTCTAACGATAGGGTCTGTCTTTCCTTATGCAATCATTGTCTTAATCACAGTTGTTCTCATCTCAGATCGATCAAAAAGCATAAGAGAGGCGAACTTTGAGAATGAGAGGTTAAATGAGGAGACTCCTTAACTAGCCCCTTAAGCAAATCAATGAAGGATGCAATATTCCTTTTCACCTTGCTGCTGAAGGACATTCTTTTGCTGTTGTGGTTGATTTTGCATAGGCTTTCTCTAGCTTTTGCAGAACTGAGATCCCTAAGAAGTTGCTACTCCTCTTCTTTGACTTTCTTTAGTTGGAAAGGAGAGGTGCCATAAGACAGAGATATTCTTGAGAGATGATCGATCACGAAAAAAGGATTATGATAATAAGGGAATTTCTCTCTCTCTTTACGACGGTGTGTGTTAATAACTATTTTGGATTCTTGACTGATCCCTTTGTTTACAAGAATTCAAGAGAGGTTTGAATAGCTCGACCTATAGAAGTCGCTAAAATAGGGTAAGTCGCTAAAATAGGGTAAGAGACATGGAAGTGGGGGCATTCTATGTAAAGAGTTGACATAAGACTGGAACCATGAGATAGTCGCTTTTAAGTTATAACACCGTTAACTTTGTAAAACTGACTATTTCGTTTATAGATATCCAATGTAACTTAATTTAAAAATGAACTAACTATGAACTTCTGTTCACGTGAAATTATTGATAGATCTGCATAAGTGAGGGAGCTCAATGGCGTTGGCTCAATAAGCCTCCCATTTCAGGGGTAAGATCGGGTGGATAGCTAGGGACATAGGGTGCAAGACGGAATTCACTCCTACCACTCTAGGGTTAGTAGATAGGTTGTTCCCTTAATGATTGAATCCAAGTCTTGAACAAGGGCCCCACCCTTTCATTGGCCCGAGAGGGATTCAGTTTATAGGTTGGACCTAAAACCAATTATTTAATAGTGGATCAGTGGGACTTAAAGAAAAAAGATATAATGTCGGGGTAAAACAGTGCTTTGACCCAGTCGAGATCATGAACAACTTGTGAAAGATTAACTTACTTATCATGTCATATCACATGGACACAAATATATCTATAGTGAGGGGAGTGCAACTACGGGACTTTAGTGGAATGACTCATTAGTTAACGAAGGTTGATTAACTCGATCTAAACAGTTTAGTCAGTTAATCTCAGATCGTTAGAACCCTTGATCTATAGATCCATTAGGTTCCCCCACTAGCTCATAAGGAATCAACTTAGAACATTATGATGGAATAATTCGAATTGTTAGAATTAGAATATAGTCATCGATTATAATTTAAGATAAAGCTTCATGTTTAAATGTAATTTAAATATGAATATGAATTCATATTTGGAAGCTCAAAATTGATGAAAATGGTAAAGAAGTAAGAAGTCAAAATGTTGACTTTTGACTTTGAAAAATCAAACTTTGGATGACTTTATATTCAAATGTGATTTAAATTTTGAAGAAATTTATACGAATTGATGCTTGGAAGGTTGAAATTAGTCAAGATGGACAAAATGGTTAAAAGTCAAAATGTTGACTTTGGGCTTGAAAAACTCGAACTTTGAATTTGATTTAAATGTTGAATTACCATATTGTCCTTAGACTAATTTAAATAATAACATTTGTTAAGATTTGGTAAGCTTATCACTTGCATGTGATATGCAAGTGGCTTATTGCATGCAGGACACTTACCCCACTAAGAATGCCAAGTGGTGAGATAGGTAAGCTCTTGCATGTAGTTTGCATTAGCCCGTTATGTTTTTCGTTAATTGCAATTCAAAAAAATAGTCGTTGGCTTTAACCGCTATTATGTTGCTCATCGTTCTCATGGAGAAAAAAAATTAATATATGAAAAAAGAAATCTTCAAAATGGAAAAAAATAAAATAAAACCAACGTAATCCAATTTTTTATTCTATATGATTGACGATACAAACTTAGATTTTTTTTTTTTTTTTGCCTTCTATTTACGGTATAACTTGAGAAACATAGTTTACACAAATAGAAAAAAATAATACAATTTGTTTGTATTGTGTATTGCGCGTATGGTCCAAATTTGTTTTTTACAAAATCAACTTTATAATTAATACATATGTGTTGTGTGTTGAGGTTACAGTTGAAATGAAATATAAACATTATTTTAATATAAATATTCGTCGTTTCTTGAAAACCGTACGAAAAAAATAAATAAGTTTAGACAAACGCAAAAAAAATTAATACATATTTTATTTTGTATTTGGTTTATGGAAATCATTCCATAAGCATATCGTACACATGGAAAACATCTAATTCAATTTTGAAAGTGTATTAGGGATATTGTAGTAAAAAAAATATTTATACAAAATTAACAAAAAAAAAATCAATTCGTGTTTTTTTGTGAACGCTTGGGTTACGGTTAACTAAAAAAATTAATTTGAATACAATTTTTTGTTGAGGCTTTAACGGTATCAACAAAGTTTGCAACATATATTAGCACATTTTTCATTTTGTATAGGGTTCACGAAAAAAACAAAGAATTTCATTCACAGGAAAAAAAACAATTCTACATTTAATCTCATATTCAGGTTAATGTATAAATAATAATAAAAAAAATACAATTTTGGTTTTAATCCTTCTGACATAATCTTCTCCCAGATTATAAATAATCTCTCACAATCATTCCACTTAATCCTTTCCGAAACAAAGATTATAAATAATCCTCATAATCCTTCCCTCAAACAAGGATTATAATAATCCTTTCCTCCACTTAATCCCCCATTTTCCTTATTCTTTTCCCCCTTATTCATTTCTTTCCCCAAACGGCCCCTTACAGTTGCATTTAGATGAAAAACTTTAATGTTTTGTATCATAAAATACTCTTGTTTCGAAAATATAACTTAAAAAATATAAAAAATATTGTCACTATAGGTATTTGAACAGAAATGGTTAATTCATTCGTGACAAAAATAACTTTAGAAGAACAAAAATGGTTCATACCGTAGGCTTGTAACTCTCAAATTGAAGGTTTTGGTAATCTTTACCCAATTTAGACCCATTCATGTTTGCCCTACCAACCAAATATAAGCGTCTCAATCTAAGAGCTTTTATCCTGTTCAAACTCAACAACATGTCTTCACCTATACCTCAACCTCAACCTCGTAATAATGCCAAAATCTTCTTGTCTGAAAGACACCTTCTGAGAAATTTAAAATTGATAATGTCACATCGATCATCCTCAAACTCTCTTAACAAGATGTAATGACACAAAGATCCACTGATCATCAACCTAATGTCCAAGAAATGATTGAATGGAGTTTTCCTAAACATATACAATTGCCTAGGAGTTAACTTGTTTTTAATATTGGAGATAGTTTTCGCCGAGTGAGAACATGTCAATTTTGGAAGGAAAATGTTTGAATTGCAAATTTTAGTGACAAGAGGCATTTACCAAACAGAGAACACAGGTAACATAAGAAAATAAGTACTTTGTCTTAGAACTCAAGGGAATCTTGATCCAATCTCGGTCAAGAACAACATAAATTCACTATGTACTTGGGTTATTTACATGTGATGTCACGATATTAGTGTTTTATATGCATCCTATGATGTATCTTGGTTAATCTCGGGTGAAATCTAGCCCGATAACCAACACATAATGCATATGAACACAAACGTAGAACAATCTCAAGACTCATTCAACAAATCTCAGTCCAATTTCAACAATCTCAGGCGAGATTCCTAATCTAAATGAGCCTAGGTTGATGAAATTTATGACATTCATCAGATCACCACCAGAAAAAATTTAAAAATGAGATATGCACACATCCAACTACTTATATTCCAGCCACCTCATATTTCACAAAAAAAAAAAAAAAAACCTATAACAAAACTTTAAAAAAGCTCTAAACTATCAAATTGTTCAAGGCAGAATACATGTAAAGACTTAAATGCTTGAGGATACACAGAACAATTTTGCCCACACAAAAATCAATAAATCTAAGAGATTTTGAGAGTAATGAAGTTCAAACTTAACCTAAATGAGTTCCTATTTTCACAACTATATGAAATTGTTTGCTGGAAAATATTTTGGTAATTGTATAATAGCATTTATTTTAAATTTTAAATACAAAATAAGAAATCTCATAATTGAATTCGGCTAAAGCTGTGAAAAAAGCAGTCTCTGTGAGAAAAACAGACGAATATAAAAAAAATGTATGCTATTTTTTAAATGGTAGACCAAAACTGACAGTATTTGACCATTTTCATAATATTAACGATTTTTTTGAATGTTTTTAAAAATATTCATTTTAATTATTTTTAACATTATCCACCTGACAGTGTCCATCAACAAACTCAACACAAGAGCGTTCGAATTCTTCGGTGCCCGCTTAACAGAGTTTGCGTCCTCATGAACTCCACTGTCTTCCTCCTCTCCTCGTCGTTGCCGCCCCCCAATCAACCATCTTTGAGTCTCCTCCATCTCCTCCGCAACCTCTCTTCCCCACCTCCCAAGCCTGCCCTATCGGAAATCCACTCCATCTGCATCTCCTCTCTTCCTCCCTAGAAGAAACCCTTGTCGAGTCTTCTCCGGCGATGGCAACGGTGATAGTGGTGGTCCCGATGACTACGACATGGACGATGAGGAAATGGAGGAATTCAACAGCAACAAAGATTTCGACATCGAGTACGATCCCCTAGTCGCCGCGATAGCTGCAGCAGCGGGTTCCGACGACGTTGGCGATGAGAATATCTCGATTGTGCAGAGCAAAAGCTTCGTGTTCACACAGGGATGGGATTCGGAGATGATTGTGGATTATAGGATAAATGAGGAGGAATTTCATAAGATTAGTTTTATGCACTGTCATTTCTTCATTAGGAAGTCGTCGGATTCCAACAGCGATGTTTATGATTTTAGAGAGGTTAGTGGCAAAATTTGCTTAGTTTCATTTCAAACTTGGCTTTATCAGATTCATTTGATAGTTAAAAAAAGTTTTCGTTGATGTGTTTCTTGGTTGTAGATGTATGTTACTCCTCCGGATACTGATGTTTATGTCGTCCCCAAAGTTCTTGCTCCCTCCAATGCCTCAAAAGGTATTATTGTTCTTTCTTTGCATTTATATACATGATAAAATGGTGTAAATTATTATGTTTTAGTCTTGAACTCTAGATTAAAAACCCGTTTCAACCATTTTCATTAGTTTTTAACTAACAAATGAACAGAAACTTAACCTGTTAGTTTAGCCATTTTCATTAACTTTACATTAACAATAACTAGTGCAATTGGCCGGCATTTATCACGCCTCTCTAAGTTTTCATTTACTTTTTGAAGTCTTATTACTTCAGTCTTACCACATTTACTTTAATCCTCTGTGGTTAATTGTTTACATTATGCTATGTTTTTGTTGTATCCTTTTGTATGTTGAAGCACTAGTCTCTGTTCATCTCCTTTGTGAAAAGTTTCAATCATTTTCTATAAACAGATTTCAATTTAGCATGTTCATTTAGTCAGTCGGCAAATGTTTACAGACGGTCATTTAAGTTTTTGTGGAAGAACGGTTGGTAAGTTAACAGTTAATTTGATGAAGAAATCTGAGACTAAAACTGACTTATTGAAGGTTAAGGGACTTAAACACAATAATTAAAAGTTAATAGAACAATATGGAACAAACATCATAGTTCAAGGACCAAAATAAGATTTTAAGGAATTTCAGTAGTGTATGATCATACTTTTCTTCACAACTGCAGTATATTAGATGTGCTTAGAGTGATTATGGATGCTACAATGTCATAGAACCACCTATTGATGCACCTAGAGATCCATTATACAAGTCTGAAAAGGAGGTTCTTAAGGTAAGGTTGGACTTAAGAATTTGATGATTGTTCACTCTATTTTTCTATTTCTAGTGAAAGTGATGATAATTTAATGGACTCTTCCATTTCTTTGTAAATCCGAGTATAGGTTTCGCCGCGATACGTTAGAATAGAAGTAGCTAGCATAGTTATACAAAGTGACGTTCATTGACTCAACGACGTTTGAAATTTAAGAATATTATGCATGTGATGGTCTTCTCTTCAGGATGGGAATGTGGACAAAAGATATAAGAATGTGCAAACAATTCATTTATCTTTTGCAGGTTTTCTTGACGAAGCACTTCAAAAATCGAAGGCTGTGGGACCCTGAATTTATCCTAGATTTTGAGAAAATATATGTAATTGATTCAAAAACCAAGTCAATCACTAGGGCAAAAGTCCTGGTAAGACTTTTTTTTCTTGGCTTTTGCACTGTTTCAGTAATAAGTGAAGTTCTAAACTTCAAGTCGAATTGAAGATTTCAAGCTGCTTCTAGTCTGTTAAAAGGGTTTAAACTACTTCCTTTTGCTCTAACACAGTCACAGTAACAGAAGTAAGAGATAGGGACAGGAGAAGCGACTTGCTCGTAGTTTGGGACAATGGAAACTCTTTCAAGATCATCCATTCGATATCCGTTTCTCATCTACCAGATTTCATTAGCATTTTATGAGCATTTTATGCTTTGTTTATTGCTTAATCCCCTATACTCTCAATGCAATCTAGAGTGAACGAGATGACCCGACCACAGTAATCGAGAAAGAATAGAGGACCAAAACTAGACAAGATATGGAGAGACATCTTAGGAAGTTAAGGGACTTCAACAATTCAAATTGGTTTTAAACAACACCATTCAACCTGCAAAAGTCGTCTCAGAAAAAATTGTTTTAGAACTTATTAGAGATCTAGTGTAGAAAGATGAGTCTTGATGACTCATCCTATAAAAGAGAAAATGAAAAGGATGTGACTTTTGAAGACTCGTACCATATCAAATAATTCTTAGACACTCAAGACTTAAATAAAAACAAAAAGAAAAAAAAACCATGAGTAAATATATGATTCATAGCAATATTTTAATATTTTAGTTTTTCAACGTTTCGGACGGAACTAAAAAATCAAGTCTGGACATCGTCGTTTGATTTTTTTCGGCAAGAAATATTGATATTCCTCGGAATGGGGCCACCCAGCAGTTAGATGTGAACTTTCGGGACCTTTGACATTGTTCTAAGCTGGGTGGTTTCTTTCTAGGCCATAACATCGACCCTTTTTTCAACGTTTCGGACGAAACTAAAAAACCGAGGTCGGGCCATCGCCGTTCGGCTTTTGTGGGCAAGAAACTTTATATTACTCGGAATGTGGCCATCCGACAGGTAGATGTGAACTTTCAGGACCTCTGACATTGTTCTAAGCTGGGTGGTTTCTTTCTAGGCCATAACATCGACCCTTTTTTGGATGTTTCGGGACAGAACTAAGAATTGACAGTCTTCAATGCTTGTTTTAACAACGTTTTCAATCAAATTAATCATCTTTTACGTTTTCTAAAAATATTTTTCCAAGAACGTGAGGGAAGGTTGAAGCGTGTGTTAAAGTTGTCCGCGATTTGCGGATTTTGATCGGCTGACTTGTTCGTCGAGTTCGAACAAGTGTCGCACAATCGTTCACATCGTGTTTGAAGGGTTACAATTGTGACAACTGGTATCAGAGCCAAGTTGGCAGTTGACAGTGCGAGACAGAAAGATGTCGGTGGCGAAACAGTCTAGCAAGACCCATAATGAGCGACTTATGAGAATCGAAGAGCAGATGCTCTACCTGGTGGAAGTTCCTGATTCCATCCGGTTCTTGGAATAGCGGCTTGAGGATATTGCCAAGAAAGCTGATGGCATTGAAGTCGTGTTCGGTCGCCTTGACGGACTACCCATCCAAGAGTTATTGACTAGAGTCGACGCTCTAAAGTCCCGAGTTATGAGAACGGGAAATGTCACCTACGAGCGTGGGGACAGTTAATCGGGCTATGTTGCCGAGATGGAAGAACGAGTTATGGAGCTTGATAACTCCCAAAAGAACATGTTGAAGATGATCAACAACATGACGGAAGATTTTCGAGCAACCCTCGATGTCGTGAGGAATGAGCTCGCAGAGGTAAACACAAGGGTGAACCTTACTATGCGAGCACTAGCAAACCAGGCTCCAGCTGGAGGAGCCATTCCTGCGGGCAGAATCAAGATTCCTGAGCCCAAGCCCTTCTATGGGGCGAGAGATGCCAAGGCGTTGGAAAACTTCATCTTTGATGTCGAGCAGTATTTCAAATCCACGAACACAATTACTTAAGAGGCCAAGGTGACACTGGCAACCACGCATCTGTCAGAAGATGCGAAGTTATGGTGGAGGTCCCGATACATGGACATTCAAGAAGGGCGTTGCACAATCGACACGTGGGATGCCCTAAAAGAAGAACTCCGTTCGCAATTTTTTTCTTGAGAATGTCAAGTTCTGGCCCGACGGAAGCTGCGTGAATTGAAGCACACGGGGAACATTCGGGACTACGTGAATTGAAGCCGTGGGCTAGGACCAAGTTGTATGAGCAACGAATCCAATACCTCACGTCGACATACGCAGTGGCTGAACGGTTGTTTGACTTATCTAGTGAATCTTAGGATGCAAGACGACATCAAGCTTCCTCCTCTAGAGGAAACAGAAACAACCGCCCAAATTCCCCGAAGACTGTAGGGGAGACAAGCGACAAGGTGGAGATCGCAAGCCCTTCCAAGCGAATACAGGAAACAACTGGCGAGGACCAAACAATCAAAACAACACCAGTCGTTCCATCAGTTGTTTCATATGTAAAGGACCTCATCTTGCCAGAGAGTGCCCCAACCGTATCGACTTCAACGCTTTTCAAGCCACCCTGGCCTCGGACTCAGATGATAGATTGAGTCAGACTGAAGGAGACGTTGGACAGATAGAAGAGGGCGAGAATCCTCGGATGGGGGCCCTAATGTACGTAGAATGGTCTCATGTACGTAGACTGTTGGGTCAACCAAAAGCCACCCAAGAGCACTATGGTGGATTCTGGTGCCACCCATAACTTCATTGTAGAAGCCGAAGCTAGACGGCTGAATCTCCGTCGGGAGAAGGACGCAGGAAAAATGAAGGACGTGAACTCAGCTGCCCTACCTATCGTCGGGTTGGTAAAACGAACGACCATAAGGATGGAAGAGTGGAGCGGTCCCATAGATTTGGTGGTTGCAAAGATGGATGACTTGGATGTGGTACTGGGTATGAAGTTTCTACTGGAGCATCAAGTCATACCAATGCCGCTAGCCAAATGTTTAGTGATTACTGGAACAACGCCTACTGTTGTTCAAACGGAGATTCGTCAGCCTGATGGGATAAAGATGATCTCGGCTACGCAGTTGAAGAAAGGCCTTGCTCGTGACGAACCAACCTTCATGGCTATCCCACTGGAGTCGTTCGAAAGCCCAAGGGAAACAGTCCCCAAAGACATCCTAAGTGTCTTAGAGAAGTACAAGGATGTGATGCCAGACAGCCTGCCGAAATCATTGCCTCCACGGAGAATGATCGACCATGAGATCGAACTGCTGCCAGGGGCAAAACCGCCTGCGAAGGATGCTTATCGTATGGCACCGCCGGAGTTGGCCGAACTTCGGAAACAACTGGGTAAACTGCTGAACGCAGGATTTGTGAGGCCTCCAAAAGCTCCATATTGAGCTCCAGTCTTTTTCCAGAAGAAGAAGGATGGAAGTATGCGGTTGTGCATCGACTACCGCGCCCTAAACAAGATCATGGTCTGCAACAGATATCTGTTACCAATAATCAAGACCTGTTTGATCGCCTTCATAGAGCAAAGTATTTCTCGAAGCTAGACTTGCGATCGGGCTATTATCAAGTAAGAATTGTCGAAGGGGATGAGCCCAAAACCACCTGCGTTACGAGGTATGGGGCGTTCGAGTTCCTTGTCATGTCATTTGCTCTTACCAATGCACCTGCAACGTTCTGTACGCTAATGAACCAGGTCTTCCATGAATACCTTGACAAGTTTGTGGTGGTCTATCTGGACGATATAGTGGTTTATAGCTCCACGCTAGAAGAACACAAGGACCACCTCAAAAGGGTTTTTCAGAAGTTGAAGGAGAACCAACTAAAGGAGAACCAACTAAAGGAGAACCAACTATATGTCAAGAGGGAAATGTGTTCCTTTGCTCAAGAGCGGATCAATTTTTTGGGTCATGTGATTGAGTGTGGTCGAATCAGTATGGAAGAAGGAAAGATCATTGCGATTCGTGATTGGGAAGTACCAAGGTCAGTCACCGACTTGCGCTCCTTCCTCGGGTTAGCCAATTATTACAGGTGATTCGTGGAAGGATTCTCTAAAAGAGTAAGCCCGTTGACTGACTTGCTGAAGAAGGACAACAAGTGGAATTGGACACTGGAATGTCAAGTCGCCTTCGATGAACTGAAGCAAGCTATGGTCAAGGGGCCAATTCTTGGGATCGCAGATGTGACCCAACCATTTGAAGTAGAGACCGATGCGTCTGATTACGCATTGGGTGGTGTACTCCTGCAGAATGGAGACCCCATCGCTTATGAGAGTCGAAAGTTGAATGACACGGAGAGGAGGTACACCGTGTCCGAGAAAGAAATGCTTGTCGTAGTACATTGCTTAAGGGCCTGGAGACAGTACTTATTGGGGTCAACTTTTTGTTGCGAAGACGGACAATAGTGCTACTTGTCACTTCTTTACGCAACCGAAGTTGACTTCAAAACAAGCTAGATGGCAGGAATTCCTAACTGAGTTTGATTTTGAGTTTGAACACAAGAAAGGGGTGAGCAATCAGGCCGCTGATGCGCTTAGTCGAAGAGGTGAACACGTTGCTTTGTGCATGTTAGCACATCTCTACGCAAGCAAGATTAATGGTCCTATGCGCGATTTCTTGAGGGAGTTCTTGCAGAAGCATTCTGCGGCTCAGAGTGTCATGAGTTTAGCTGAGGCAGGTAAAACAAGGCAGTTTTGGGTTGAAGATGGGTTGTTAGTGACGAAGGGGAGACGGTTGTATGTCCCTAGGGGAGGAGACCTGAGAAAGAAGTTGCTACACGAGTGTCAGGACACTCTGTGGGCTGGCCACCCCGGATGACAGAGGACATATGTCTTGCTGAAGTATGGATACTTTTGGCCCCGTATGAGAGACGATATCATGCAATACACGAAGATGTGTCTTGTCTGTCAACAGGACAAAGTCGAGAAGGCAAAGGTTGCTGGGCTTCTCGAACCTCTGCCTGTGCCAACGAGACCGTGGGAGAGTGTTTCTATAGACTTCATCACACATCTTCCAAAAGTAGGCGACTATGAGACTATATTAGTCATTATAGATTGATTCTCGAAATATGTCACTTTTGTTCCCACTACGAAGCAGTGTTCGGCGGAGTTAACAGCTCAATTATTCTTTAGACATATTATGAAGCTGTGGGGTGTACCGACAAGCATTGTGAGTGATCGAGATGGACGGTTCATTGGCGCCTTTTGGACAGAGTTATTCACTTTCTTAGGGACAAGCCTGAATGTGTCCTCAAGTTACAGACATACTTGTCCAAGGTGTGTTTACCTATGGCCATATGCTCAGATTAGCCCCAATTTATCTTGTCTTTATGTCTTGTACGTAGTTTAGGTAGTTGCTTTGAATTTCAAGTCGATATGCTTGGGTGTGACGTTTCGGCATTTTCATATGCAAGTCTGCCAGAGATGAAAATGTTAAAAAAGTACTATAGGAGAGGCATACCTGTTGAATCCCCGCCCAAGCCTTGTCGTACTCTTTGCAATCTATGCTTTCTTATTGCAATTGACAATCTTCAATGCTTGTTTTAACAACGTTTTCAATCAAATTAATTTGAATTTTTTTTTTTAAAAAAAATTTTTAAGGGTTCTCCCAGTTAGATTTGTGTTGTTTAGCAATGAGAACAACTCACAAAGCTCCCTCTTGTGATCAGCATCACGAAAAGTTTTCCAATTTTCCATCGATGACAATTTTTTATGGTGTAGACCAAATGACTTAATTTTATTAATATTTAAATTTGTGAATACAAGAAGACAAGTACTCTATTAAAATCAAACTAATCCTAATTCTAATTAATATAAGAAACTAATCCTAATCCTAATCCTAATCCTAATATATTAAGAATTTGTCCATAATACCCTAATTCCTACTCCATAAAAAATCTTATGAGTTGTAGTTCGTTCTTTAGTCCTCTTGTAATCAAGTTGTCAAAAATGATGGCAAATTTTAAAAAAATTACTATAATTGATAAGAGTTATAGTTGGCAAAAAGAAAGATGGGCACACACCTGAGACTCCGTTTGTGTTTCACTAAAGCCGTCATATATGCCCAACGGTCCCATCTTCAGTATATTACATACATAAGTGTATAACACAATGTGTACCTACCACAACTTGATCATATATTCTATATCAAAAGGTTGTTGGAGTTTCAAATCTCAACCCATGTGAACTAAAAAAAAAATTGTACGTGCATATCTATATTATATACACACATCAAATATGATGTGTCAAATGAAAGACTCTTCTTATATTAACTTTACTTAACACTAATTGTGATGTGTCAAATGAAAGACTCTTCCTATATTAACTTTACTTAACACTAATTGTGACAGAATTCTACTTATCAAATTCACTATTTAACTTATCAATTGGATCCGTATAATAAAGTGATCATCATTTAAAGATAAGGACAAAAAAACAAATTCCCCACTGATCAAAATTAAAGCCCTTGTTGAATGACAATAATATGACCTATTGCATAGGACATAATATGACAATTGCATAGGACATAAAGGCTCAAGAATGAGTGATTTTACTACTAGAAAGTAGTAAGTGTGTTTGTAATTGAACCAACTTATTTGCATGTCTAGGCCTAGAAGAATATTTGAGGTCCCTTTTTAAACTTTTTTTTAAACCAAAGGAAAAAGGAAGAGCCTTTTTCCTTTTGTTTTTAACGTTGTTTGTAAGAAGTATGATTTGCTGGCTAGTAATGAGTTCTACTTCTTTATTATTTGCTAGAATTTTTTGTTTATAAGCTTGTGATTTTGGATGTCCAAAGAGATAATAACCAAAAAAGAACCTATATTTAGGGATATTTGAATTGACTTTCTACGAAAATGTTCGAGGCACTGACTATAGTAAGACTATAAATCCCCAATTACCTATCATCAATACTATTTTGAAACCTAATTTGCTACCGTTTTTACTGTTTTACCTTCTATCACATAATATTATTACCAAAACTAAAATAATTCACACCTCAAGCACAAACTATAATAACCTAAGACTATATAACGAATTATCAACTCCTTGCCCTAAACATTCTCTCATGTGTTTAAATTATAGTCTCTACAAGTGAAGAAAACAGCATTTATAAGCATTTAAAAAAATCATTTCAAATGGCCGGTCCATTAGATGCTGAGTTTCAAATAAACATAAAATTCAATCCTTCTCAACAATTCTCATAGTTCAATTCACATGATTTTGGTGGTTTAAAATTTTAATCAGACATTGGACCATTAATTATGCAACAGTCCTAGATGGTTTTGGGAAGTTGTGATGAGAATGAGATCCAAGTACTACCATGGAGTAATTACAAAAAGGAAAAGGAAGGGAAAAAATAACCTATGGGAACGCACTCCAACTATCAAATTAACACCTATAGAGTAATTACAAAAAGTCTTCAAAACCAAAACCCACAAGCCAGGAAGCATGAAAGCGATAAAAAAGATGACCTTTCTCCTCATGAAGCAGAATGAGGAGGAAAATATTTTGTACCATCTTAATTCTATATTTTTTATAAATCTTAACTTAGTTATTACTATTACTTTATTGTTTTAAAAAATTACTTTAACCAATTTGATAAATAATGTCTTCAAATGTTGTTAATGATTTGTTGAAACCAGATGAACTAAATTTAAGATGTACTGATAGTACGACATATAAATGTACAAGAACTAACAACGTCCAAAATAGATATACTAACTTTAATACTAATCAATATTGATAGGAACAAAATTGTAACAGAACAAAACATTAACATATAATTTAACCATAGCAAAGAAAAAAAAGAAAGATCTAGGTTTACAATGATTCTCAACTTCAATGGAACCTATTAAATGCATGAATTTAAAATTTTGAGACTTGGTTACACAAAATTGAAAGCATGCAGATCTTTTAGATACTTTTGGAAAGTTAAGCAATCAAGGAGACACAAAGTTCAAGGGACTAAACTTGTAATTTAGACATGATAATAACAATGAAATAGCTATATACCATATCTTCAGAAAGAGGAAATTCAATGCAAATGATAAATCGAGATAGAATACAAACCTTATCTCCTGGGGTTGAATTGAAATCGCCAGCCAAAAGTACTGAGGGTGTGCATTCAAACTTTTCAGCAACTAAAGATTTGAATCGAGCTAGGCGTGATAAAAGATACTTAGCCTGAGCGAGCTTCACATCAGCCCATTCTGGATCCCGGTAACAAAATATCCATTTCTTTACATATTGGATGGATAAGATGTTCTTCAATATAGCAGGTCCTAAAAGCAATCATATAGACTTTACAGATAAGGGCAAAGGAAACTAGAAAGTACAATTTTACCAACAAAGATGGGTGTTGGCTAGAAATTACAACACGATCGGCTACGGTGGTTTTTGATGATGAACCTAAATTCACGTGTTTGAACAATTAGCTCTTATAGTCCATGGCAAAGTAAGTCAGCTACACCAAAAATAAAACATCAACATTTGTCTTAAAAATGAATTGAAAATACCAAAAAAAGATAAACCATGGGCAATGCTCCTCTCAATTCTACAAACTAATCACAACAGCTGAATGAACATACTGTGAGTGAACTTTCTTCTGGGGAAGGAAAAGGGGGAGTTCTTCAAAGACAATGGCTATGAAAATCCCGTAAAAATAGTTTAGAAGGAATTAGAACACAAGCACACAGATGCATGTAATAATAGATTAGGTGGAGTGGGAACGCAACGATAAGATACTAAAGTCTATCACTAGATACTATTTAAATGCAGATGCATTTAATAACTTTTTCTTTTTTAAAAAAAAAACTTAACTTTCATTTTTAGAAAAAATGAAAGAATAAACGGACATAAAAAAGAAAGCCCACAAAAAGAACCAAAGTGCAAAAAAGGCTCCAATAAAGAGATAAGGTCTAGCAAATAATAACAAAACAAATGTCCCAGAAGAAACAAAGAATTCAGTAAGGGATCAAACATCGCAATAAGGACTCTCACACCCTTTGACGATTCTGTTCTTTCTCTCGCTCCACCAGAATGTAATAATGAAACCTAAAGGCTGCTTTTGACTCAGTAAAACAGACAAAGAAAAAGAAATTGTCCTCGTACGACTAACTGCTTTGGATGTAAGAGCTAAGAATGGCCATGTCCACTAGTTAGTTTAAACCTAATAGAAGGATACACTTTTGTCGCAGCCAGTCTTTCCAGGTGACTTCTGATCTTGAATCTTAAAAAGAATGGAAAACAAAAGGATTTGAAGGAAAAAATAAAAATAAAAATGGAATGAAGTAATGGAATTGAAGCTCAAACCAGATTTTACCTTAGTTGTCTGCTCCAACAAGTCCTCGATTGCGGAAGCGACATCAGGAACGTGTGAAGTTACTACAGAAGATTTTGATGTAGTTTGTTTTGTGGAATTCAAATTGCAGTCAGATTGAGTGGAACTGTTTCCAACAAAAACTGAACGCTTTTGTATGGCTTCGTCAAATAACTTGCGCCTTCTTTTAGTAGAACTTATTCGTTCAGCTGCTCCTATAGAGCTACTGTTAGTTCCAGCTGATTGGTCTCTCAGAATGGCAGAATGGATAGGAAACTGGGATACGCTTTCATTGGCTATCATTGGGGCAGCTTGAGTAGGAAATTGGCTGACAGTGCACAAGCATGTCACTCTGTCTTGAGCTGTAACTTCTTTTGGGCGATACAAATCAAGAGAAACAATCTTTCTCTGAAAATTTTGTATTCAAACAAAATCATTCCATATCTAAGAGAAGAAATATAAACACAATGGGTCTAGAATTCTATCAGGATATGCATGTATATGAACATATATAATTGAAAAGCAACAAAATCGCAAAGTTCCTTGTCTGACACACTCATATATCCATTCAGCTGTAATGCATTGTTTCCCCCATTTACAAGCAGCCTCATACTTTGTCCCATCCGTGAACTTGCATATTAGATGGGTTACCTTCTTTGTCAGCTTCTCCACAAACTTGGCCCCAAGTACAAAACACAGATTTCTTAACAATACTCTGTCTTTATCATCATATTGTGAAACACAAAACCGTATGTTTTCAAATCCAGGCAAAGGGACACAACAAGGAAGAGGAGAATAGAGAATGTGCCCATTGGTATCCCACAAACATCCATCCTTCATAACGAATTTATTTGAAATAGTCAGTAACAAATAAAAACAAGATAAATATTCAATTCTCATTTCAAATATTGGTTTAAGATATTGAACATAATTAAGTTAAGGAATTAATAATAATATAAAATTAAAAATAAAAATCATCAGTAGTATCAAATTTCATCAATAATGGCAGTTTCTACTCCAGCTATCCATTCAAAATTGGCTTGAAAGCCATAATTTAACGCATTTAACAGAAGTTTGCATCAATACTTTCTCAATTCCTCCAGAAAAATATTTAAGAAGCATCTATTTGTTTGGCACAGGGATGGAGTGCAAACCTTTGGAGTTCAAGGGACAGTCATAGAAAGACTTCTTCAAATTTCGAACTCCAATTAATTTTGTCGATAAAGAAACCTCTCACACTATGATAGCATTCATATTTCCAAAATGTAGACAGAGTGAAGAAAAAAGAGAACAACCAAATATGTTTTCCAAGATAGACCACCCTTTTCTTTTCCAACCAACCTTAATGGATAGTCTGAGAAGGTAAATTTATGTTACCACCTTCCCCTAAACATTAAAAGGTCAAAATGATAGAACTGATTGAATCTCCATTTTTCAATTTAATAGTATCCACCATTTTATGCCAATTGTTCTATACAGATGCAGAGTTAGGGAAACAAGTAGCAGATCAGAAGCAGAATGAGTCATGGACCAGCATCTGGTGGCCCAAAGGGAAAAAATAAGGGTGTGACCATTTGATTGTGTGATGCCAGTTGAGGACAAGATCACGGCCATCACCTCGTCAGAGACATTTCTTCTTGAAAGCACCAACAAAGCTGGGTGGCAGAGACACTTGGTGACTCAGTCACTATCACTCAGGACAAGAACAAGATCAACATCAACTTCAGTAGCTACTTCTCCAAGAGGAATCTTAAATACTTGGCTAAGAAGAATTTCAAGAAACACAACATTTGAGATTGGCCTTGAGTTATTGCTTCAAACAAGGAGATGAATGTCTATGAATTGAGATACTTTAACATCGCCGAGAACAACGGGCGAGGGAGAAGATTCAAGTCCTATATTTTGGTAGCGCCATTTGAGGTAGGATCAGTTCTAGCAGCCCTCTTCATCTAAAGGCTGTTTTAATTTATATTCCCATACCTTGTCTGCTTTTCCTATACATCAGCAAGAGTTCTCGAGTCCAACTCTAATTTACTTTTGATGATTTATTAACTATAAATCTTGCTCATATATTCCCCTTCTTTTAGTTGGTTTGAGGATACCTTTTTTTACGCTGGGAGAACAGTTGTTGTAATCTTAGAAAACTGATGTGTGTTTGGTTTTGGAAAAACTAGTATCCATCCTTCATATTATAAGAGCGTGGCTAACACAAAACTAAAGTCCCTCAAAATTCAAAACTCCAACCCAAACACAATCCAAACTTGCAGTGGCTAAATGAAACAAAATATGCTATTCAACCTTGTGTGGACTTTTATGTCCAAAAAGGGAAACACAAACAAAACCCAATAGTAGAGTTCTAAAACAGAAATCACAAATAAGACAATTAATTATTATAGTTTACCTCTAAACATGATTGAACCCAATGACTTGACACATAAGTACTATGAACGTCTGTACTCCTTGGTATCCCACCATGACATTCAACAGTGAAGTGCACTTTCTGCTTCATGTGATCTTCAACAACCTCGCCTCCCCCTTGATTTATCCATTCAACAATTTCAGCTCTCTAGTAGGAGAATTTCAAATATGATCTCAGAATATACATAAAAAATATTTGGGATTATGGAAGTCAAAAGTTGATGTACGTTTGTTAGTGTTCAAAAATAAAATGGAAAAAAATTTGAAGGCATATTCCTCAAATGAAAAATGAAATCGTAATTATTCACATGATAAATGACATTTGGCATTATCTTAAATTTTTTAGGAAAAATACTCCCCAAGTTTTGAAGAACACATGTGTTTGGTTCCTAAGTTTTAAAAATGTACACTTTTTAGTCTCTAGGTTTAAAAAAATAGGCCCACTTGGTCATGCACCTTTTTAGTCTCTGAGTTTATAAAAATTGGTTTAGAAAGTCCCCAATATAACTTTATACATTTTTAAGGTAGAATAACTTCTTCTAAAAATTGGTTTTGAGAGTCTCCAATACAACATTGAGAACTCAAGGATTAAAATAGTACATTTTGAAAACTCAAGGACCAAATAAACCTATTTTATAAAATTGGGGACTAAAAAGGTCATTTTTCCATTTTTTTTATATCATTCTCTTAACAGGATCCGATTGTTAAAGAAACGGTAGATCTAGAATCCTATCTGCACCATTGACTTGCTTTTAAAATCATGGAGTTGGAGCACTAATGAACTACTCTTTACTCAAGTCAACTGATATTGAATACAGGGCTCCTACTTTGTTATTTTTTAAAAAATGGATGCTATTTACCACAATAATACATCTAAAACCTAAAGTGCATAGTGTACATTAATCATGCTGTTTGAAATAAGAGGAAAGAATCTTTACAACATACCCGATCTTCTGGAAAGGAACTAGAAAAACAAAACCATGAAATCACGCCCCATCTTTTCTTGACTCTTGTTTGTACCATTTGCTACACATTGTTGGCTTTTCTGGGATAATTTCATTTTCCTGTCTCCATTCACTTTTTTTCTTCAATTCTTTCCACTGCTATTGACGTCTTTCCAATGTTAACATGAATATTTCCTTCTGACACATTTGATGGCACGATTGGATGAACATTTGGAACTTTATTCCGATCCATAACAATGGTGCTCATTTTACTAGATGCTGCAAAGTAAACAGCCAGAAAATTTAGAACAAGACAAACAGGCTAGGGATCTCCAAACAAATATTAGTCATGCATCCAGATGAAATGTGCAGTTATTCTGCATGATGGTAGTTTAAGATTGCTATTCAAAAGACAGATAGCTTAGAATACGAGTCTTGCATATCAAACCTTTAGGAATAAGTTCATCATATGCCATGTGTCTACCAAGAATAGGGATCTCCTTCTTCTGACGATCACAATCTTCAAGCCAGTTGCTATTATGTGTGTTAATTTGTCATTGAACAACATGTATCGGAAGCCTCCACCTCTGAGAATCATATTTACAATCTTCTGCATCTCAGAAGCTTCAAACCCAACAACTTTTATTCTACATGCTGACAAATATAGGTCGTTTTCTTCAGACGGAAAGTCATTTGCAAGGTAATTAACAGTGTTTTCTTCATTCCTTCCCATCGCGACTGGCACTTCAACATCAACCTCATTTATAAAATGAGAAGCATCTGAAAACATAGGCGTGCTCTGTGAAAGAGTAACTTCAACATCCATGTCTGAAAACCAAGGACCAGCAACTGCTGTGAATTTTGAATCGGCAAGAAATGAGGACGGTACAGCTGAGTTCACAATAACCTTTTCTTGGCCATTGTGAGCAGTCAAGCAAACCCTTGTCAATTTATTTTAAGTTCCAGAAACGCTACCAACACGGTACAAATCCTCATTAAGACATCCTATCAATTAAAAACGAGATAAAAGGATTTGAAACAAGTTAGAAACTAATAAAATTATTTGACAAATAACTGCCAACTTATTTGACAAATAACTGCCAACAATTCAAATATCATATCGGTCTTCAAATATACAACCCGAACTACTACCTTTTCTGGCTATGGACTGATCAAACCATTTCCAAGTAACAATATTGATACGGCCCCACGTTCGTGCAACCTTGTACTTGTCACCTTCAGAGCTTACTTAACCATTAAAGAAAACCTCTTATTCAAACAAGAATATTTAATACCAATAAGTAAACATTCTATGCAACTATTTAGAAATGGATTGTCTATGCAAGCAGCATGCTTGCAATGGCCATACAAATAAACGTTTGTGAGTGTGGTTAGTCATTCCCATCACTTAACCTCAACTAGAAACTAGAGAGATTGTCAAGGGACAAAAAGTGATCAATTTTGTTCTTGGATGAGGCCGTACCTCATTCGTGTCAATCTCACATCCTTTTAGGATTGTTCTAAGAGATATGGAAAAGAAAATATAGCCATTAAAGATCATTAAAAGAATAGTTATCATCATAAGTGAATCGCCTAACAATGGGAAGGGTCATTACTACCGGAAGAGAAGGAATAATGAATGATTGAGTTAATAATCATATAATCAGTGTTGATCCAATTTCAAATAAATAAGTACAAGACTTTTCCTTGGTAAAATTTAAAGAGACTAATGCTCAAAATACAATGAAACAAACTAAAGCAGTTGCAACTATTACGGTCAAATACTGCCAATAATAGCACTTGAAAAGAAATAGAGGCCCTTATGAAAGATCCCAAGACATATTGTTCAAAGTTAATTTTAGTAGTATTTATTATCCCTATCCATTTATTCTGTAACTTAAGCTGCAGTAAGATGTTTTTCCAGCACATAAATTTGAGTGCTTCAAACAACAAGAAGTGAAAAGATCAAAAGTAACGCCAAGAAAAAAAAATGCAAAAAGGATATATCACATATCAAATGTGTACACTTTCTTGTGAGATCGGCAGAATATCTTCCACCATTTTGCAAGATAAGCTTTGCCATCTCCTTGAGCTCACCTGAGACCCAGAATTGATGGAACTAACACAATTTTATCGGATGTCCCCAAGAGGACCATAAATAAGAAGAAATACAAGAAAACAATTTTCTCTAAGAAGAAATAAAATATTATAAAACACAACCTGCAGGAATTCCAGATACCGAAATATTCAATCCAGAAAATGGAAGGACCCGATATCCCTCCTGAGGCACAACACGATGTTCAATCCAGCATTGTTGTAACCAAGAAAATGACACGATTGGTTTCTTTGAAATGTTTAGTGCCCACTGAAAACAGAGAAAATAATATGAAAGTATCTGTCAAAACCTTTGCAGTAACATTTCAGGTAGAATAAAACTAAAAACCATTATTAAGTCTATTACGCATTTAACAATTAAATTAAGGGAGAATATCAATTTACACCCTAAACTGTAGAGATTGTATCAATTTAAACCTGGCTTTTGTTAGTGTATCAATTTACGCCCTCTATTACATTCATTTTGAAAAATTTCGTGTGAAACTTATGTTATATCAATTAGATCAATTTAAAGGTAACCGTGATTAAAGGTCTAAATTGATTGAAAAATGAATTTTGTGGAGTTTAATTGACTCAAATCTTATGATTCACGTGATATTCATGAAATGGTCTAATACACATACATATCACGTCAAGAAAATCGAAAGTTCAAGCAACATGACCTTGTATTTCGCAGCCAAAGCATTCTTCGATAACAAAACTGACATCTAGTGATGCTTTCGTATGCAATACTCCCCCATTGCACTAACTAACTTCCCTATCTCAACCTGCAATGCAATTTTGTGTCATTAGTTCTACAAAAATAAAATTACTAATTACTAATAAGAAAAAAGATGGGTGGACTAGGAACATTTGCACGTACCTTTTCATCTTCCTGAAAACCGGATGCCAAGATTTTCACACCATCCATGGCAAGGCAGCAAGTATAACCCTGTTGAGGAAGAGGTCTGTGCTCTTTTTGCACATGACATCACGCACTGAGGACCTTCCCAACAGAAATTCAAGTTGTCAGCGACGCACCAAATCCCCGGCGTCGGACTGAAATGAGAATTTCAAACAACTATGTTTGGCTATTCGGAAAGAGAGAGCAGTGAAGTATATATTACTCGGCTACTGCGTACATGCAGCATGCACTGACAAATATTAACTGCAATGCGGTAACTATACATTTGACAAATTAACGGAGACATTCAATTTCCTGTTAATCTCGTTCTCCAGTAAAATTTCTCTCCAATTCTATTCCGCAAAAGAAAGAAAGAAAAGGCTGGAACTACAAATTAACTATACCTAACAAGTTGCATCCCTTGGCGCGAAGATCCTCGAACTTTGCCTGAAAGCAGGAATCAACAACCAATAAACACATCGCCAATCCGAAGTAGCCATATAAATTGAACAAGAAATGGATGAGACGTTTGGTACGTGATCGGCGGAGGAGATAACATGATAGTCGTTAGGGGCGTTTTGAGAGGGATCGCAACAGAGGAAAACCTCAGCCCCATTCTGCTTGAGAGCGTCGTGAAAAGGATCGAACATCTCCGAAGCGACAAGATTACGAGAGACGAACACATTAGCTCCAGCAAATGGTTTGGGCTTCAGAAGTTGGAGAGTTGCTTCGATTACTTTCTGTGTCGATGGAAGTCCGACGAGAGAGAGGATTTTGTGAGAAATTGGAGGGATGAAAGATTGAGAGTGTGAATGGCTGAAGGGTTTTGTGAAAGGAAGTTGAGCCTATCCAGTGCTTCGCGTTGGTGTCTAAAAAAATTTCCAAAAACATACTTTTAAATAATAGCAATTTTAAAGTTAAAAAATGACCAAATGAAAAAAAGAAAAACAATAAATAAGAATTTGCAAAAACCCAAAATACCATTAAGTAGATAAAGTGTAAACTACCCTAAAATATAATAAATACATTTTTTTTTATTTTTCGTTTCTCATCTTCCATTTTCTCTTCCTTCATATCCATTTTTCATTTTTGATCTCATCTTTCTCGAGTGGACAAAGCCTAATCTTTCCACCTTGAAGCGGCAACCTCCAATCTCTACCCTCTTTCGTTTGAAGTTTGAGGTTTATCTTCAACTCCATCATGCATTTTAAAAAAGAAACTTCATCATGCATTTTCAAAAAAAATAATATAAACATTTGAAGCATGCAAATATTATCTCATTTTTCATCTTCTATCTTTGATTTTCAAGTCTACAACCTACAATCTCAAACGCTTGGAGTGGAAAAACAAAAACCTTCACTCCAAAAATTTTAATATGAATTATTAAAAACACAAAAAAGAATATCTTGTTTTGTTGTTTATGTCTCAATCTACAAAATTTAGGAGTATTAATATTAGAATAAAATTTATAATCTACCTAAATTTTGTCAAGTAAAATCTTTAATTAAAACAAATATAAATTCAATATATTTTTATAAATATTTTCAAAAATTCAAAATTTTGATAAATATTTTCTAAACTAATAATATCTATCTAAATAGAATCTATAATTAAAACAAAATATAAATTCAATATATTTTTATAAATATTTTTAAAAGTTCAATATTTTTATAAATATATTATAAACAAACATTATCTTTCACAATTTTCCAAATAAAATCTATAATTAAACAAAATATAAATTCAATGTATTTTTTTAAATATTTTAAAAGGTTAATCTTTGAGAAGTTCTCGACGGTTAAAAAGAAAAAAAATAGAATTGATTTGTTATTTATTGAGAAGAACGCGAATAAATAAGAAAAACTAAGAGAACTTTGCTTTCCCTCTTAATAGCTAGACTACGTCAAAGAGTACTGCTTTCTTAGCTCAATCCCTTATAAAAATATTTTAACTTCATATTTGTTTTAATTAAAGATTTTACTTGACAAAATTTAGGTAGATTATAAATTTTATTCTAATATTAATACTCCTAAATTTTGTAGATTGAGACATAAACAACAAAACAAGATATTTTTTTTGTGTTTTAATAATTCATATTAAAATTTTCATAATATTAAAAAGATACAAAAGTTATCTTCCTCGTCTCTTATAAATTTTTTTGCTGATTTTTAAATATATATATATATATTTATATTAATTATTTAATAAAATTTGGGAGATTTTATACAAAAACACAATATCTATTTTATTGGAAAAATAAATTAGGATCTAATATGAAAACTAATTTTAATTTTTAAATTATTAAGGATCAAAAGATTCAACTTATTTTGAAACAAAAAAAGGGTGAGGTTTAATTTCCAAATAATAAAAAAAAATTGAGATCTTCGTACAAAAACTAATTTTAATTTTCAAATTCAAATTTAAAAGTAAATTAAGATCTAATTAGAAAACTAATTTTAATTTACAATTTATTAAAGATTGACGAAAAGATTAAGATTTAGCCAATAAAAATTAATAATATGATTATTTTGAAATAAAAAAATGAATAAAGTTGTTAAGAACTTTAATAGTGGTGAAATAAAAAAATGAATAAAGTTATTGATATTTTTTTAATCCCGAGATATTAGGAAGAGGTTAGGATATGATTCTCTACCTTATTAACACGCATACTCATAATTGCATATCATAAATTAATTATAATGAAAAACTTTGATAAACTCAGAACTGTCTATTGCAAATTAATTACACATAAAAGACTTTTGATAAGACCGCAGTATATTGAAATAATTACACTTTTAAACTAATATCGATAGAAATTATAATTTAAGTAATGTTATTAAGTCAAATGAACATGGTTTAAAAATCTTCCTAAACACAATTAAACTAATTGTTTTATATATATATAATATGCTATATTTTAGAATAAGTTAATTATAATTTAATAAGAATAAGAAACATTGGAAAACAAACAAATAAGCAAGTTCTCACTTGAAAAAAATGACAATAAAATTTTAATTCAAAATAATAAATTGGTTATTTTGGTGGTTGAGCTCAATGTTATTTTGGTATTAAAACGTTGTTTTGAAATAAAATCAATGGTTGAAATTCTTCTAAATTCAAAATAATAATTGGGTTATTTTGAAATTGCGTTTTAAAATCAATAGTTGAGATTCTCCAATTCAAAAATAATAAATTGGTTATTTTGAAATTTATTTTAAAATAAAATTAAGGTTGAGATTCTCCCCATTGCATACTCATAATTGCATATCATAAATTAATTATAATGAAAAACTTTGATAAACTCAGAACTGTCTATTGCAAATTAATTACACATAAAAGACTTTTGATAAGACCGCAGTAATTTGAAATAATTACACTTTTAAACTAATATCGATAGAAATTATAATTTAAGTAATGTTATTAAGTCAATGAACATGGTTTAAAATCTTCCTAAACACAATTAAACTAATTGTTTTTATATATATAATATGCTATATTTTTAGAATAAGTTAATTATAATTTAATAAGAATAAGAAACATTGGAAAACAAACAAATAAGCAAGTTCTCACTTGAAAAAAATGACAATAAAATTTTAATTCAAAATAATAAATTGGTTATTTTGGTGGTTGAGCTCAATGTTATTTTGGTATTAAAACGTTGTTTTGAAATAAAATCAATGGTTGAAATTCTTCTAAATTTCAAAATAATAATTGGGATTATTTTGAAATTGCGTTTTAAAATCAATAGTTGAGATTCTCCAATTCAAAAATTAATAAATTGGTTATTTTGAAATTTATTTTAAAATAAAATTAAGGTTGAGATTCTCCCCATTTCAATTATTGATGACCTAGGTAACTTAGTCTTAATCCTGAGTTAACTATGAACTCCTGTTCACACGAGATTATCCTTAGATCTGCATAGGTGAGGGCAGCTCATCAGCGTTGGCCCAATAAGCCTCCCATTTCAGGGGTAAGATCATGTGGATAGCTGGGAACATAGGGTACAAGATGGAATTCACTCCTACCCGCTTTAGGGTTAGTAGATAGGTTGTTCTCTTAAGCACTGAATCCAAGTCTTGAACAAGGGGCCCCACCCTCTCATTGGCCGCGAGAGGGATTAAGTTTATAGGTTGAACCTTAAACCAATTGTTCAATAGTGGATTAGTGGGACTTAAGGAGCAAGATGTAATCTTGGGGGTAAAACGGTTATTTTGACCCAGCCAAGGTTACGAGCAACCTGTGAAGGAATTAACTTACTGATTATGGTTTTATCAAATGGACACAAATATATCTATAGTGAGGGGAGTGCAACTACGAGACTTTAGTGGAATGACCTGTTAGTTAACGAATGTTGATTAACTCGGTTTAAAAAGAGTTTAGCTAGTTAATCTTGAATCATTGGAGCCCATGATCTATAGTCCATTAGGTTCCTCTGCTAGCTCATATGGATTAAACTTAGAACAGTGTGATGAAATAAGTCGAATTGTTCGAATTGGGAGAAGAAAGGGAAACCGACAAATATAGTGATATAGTCGTCGGTCTTCTAATTAGAAATAGAGCTTTTATGTTTTACATACTATAAGTATGAATGCGGATTCATACTAAGAAGCTCGGAATTGATGGAATTGGTCAAAAATAGTAAAAAGTCAAAATGTTGACTTTGGACTTTGAAAAGTCAAACTTTGACCGGCCTTATATTCAAATGTGATTTGAATTTTGGAAAAATGAATGCGGATTCATGCTCGGGAGGTTGGAATTAGTCAAGACGGACAAAATGGTAAAAAGTCAAAATATTGACTTTTGACTAAGAAAAGTCAAAGTTTGACTTTTGACTAGAAATATCTAATGACCATTTTACCCTTGGACTAAGTTAGTGGGAAAATCCAACATTTATTGGATAATCCCACTAACTCTTAGTGGGATATGTGGCTATATGAGATATAGACACCTAGCCCACTAAGTTCCACTAATTGTTAGTGGAACATTAGGGGTTGAGATTTGGCAAATGAATTGCATGCATTTTTGCATGTAATTAGGTTATAAATAGAGGTGTTTTCAAATGTTGAAGAACTTTTGCCTCTTTTATCATTTTCATCATCTCAACAAAAGAAAAAAAAAACCTTACAATCCCATTTTATCTCCATTACTTTCTACACCAAAGTTGGGTCCCACAACCCGGTTCTTTGTCTAGAGGATAGCAGTTGAGTACTAGTGGTGGTCTCGGTTAGAATTGGTAAGAAGATATCAAACCTTTTGAAAGCTTCAAAGGTAATATTTCTTAAAACCCTAATTTGATTAGTTTATGGTTACATGTTAATTGTGGCAATTAGGGTAGAAATTCGATTCTTTTTCCGCTGTGCATGACTTAGTTCTATCATTTAGGTGCAAAGTCAGCCCACTATATGGGAAGAAAGAATAACCTTAGCTGACGTGAGGTGCGTGGGAAAGAAGATTTTTTGCTTTATTTCTCTGTGATGTAGAGTAGGATCAGAGGATCGAGTCAGTCGATCTTCTGTAGCAACTCTGATACATGAAAGGACTCATATGCTCTGCTCCATGGGCTAAATAAGGAAAAAGCACCTAACCCTAGGCTGAACTTCCTTTCGATATGGGGAATACAATGAAACCAAGACTACTACTACCTAATAGGCAAATCAGGCACCCTTCAAGATTCATTCACCTAGGTCTTAGGCTTAACTAGGACAAAATACTCGGCCTTTTCCTTTTCTTCCTTTTCATCTAGACCTTTCTTTTTGGGATCCGACGGCTTCTTGATGACTCTTGGCTTGGCCTCCTATCTTCTTCGCTCTTCCATCTCCAGCTCATAAGTTCATTCTTTTCTGCAATTGACCTCTTCTTCTCTTTGAACTCATTTGATTAGTCCTTCACCTGAGATTTATGGATTAGGAATATTTCATTCATTTATCTTTTCTCTTTCATAATCTCTTTCGGAATGTGGTAATAAACGACTTATGTCTTTAATAAGAGCTTGAGAAACTACTATTTCATTATTCTATCTTAAATAATCTTGAGCACTTTCGCAGGTTCGAAGACTCGATTCATTGAGAAGAGAGAGAAAAAGAAGAGCTTGAGAATGATTTCTTCTTCATAAATGATTCTCTCTTTCTCTTTTGATATTTTATTCGACTATGAAAAATAATGTTTGTGCAGAGACAAAGCTCCATAAGACAAGGATATTCTTGGTTCAGACGACTGGAAGAACGAGTATGTAAGAGGACGAGTGTTATTCCACTAAAAAAAGAATATTGAACTTTCTTTTATCAATGTGGATAAATAAAAGTATTATTTTCATCCCGTGGGAGGGATTTTGGCAGTCGCGATTCTTCTTCTTTCAGTTGCAGAAAGAGAAGTAGCCTTATCTCTTTCATGAGATCTATGATTAAAGGTCGAAGTCCCAACTAGTAATTTTCTCTCTTTTCACTATCAACTTAGTATGAAAGAAAGAGAAGGAGAGTAGTTAGGCTCGAGTGAGTAGGAGAAGTTGAGACAAGACTAACAAGGCTTTTTATGATGATCTTGACTATTCAAAAGATTATTATGAGAAGGGAAGAGGTGTGCATTATGAACGAGGAGAAGAAAGAGACCTACAGTTTACGCAGTTGAGGAGACGAAGTTGGAGAAATGGATGAGAATTAGAGGACTCGACTTTACTCTATCTTCTCTTCTTATTTCTTGACCCTCAAGTGGGTCCTGCTTTCCCCTTTCCATATCGGAAGCTATCGCTCATATTCATAAGGCCTATACATCAAGGTGCTCAGCCTACCGCTTCGTGGATATAATTAAGAGTATGAAAGATCAGAGCTTTCAAAATTCAATTTTTTTTCATATCTTCTTACATAGTCTTGAGCACTTTATCTTCTTATTACTTGAGCGAGATCAGGGTATCGATCTCCCGGAAAGGTTATACTCCACCTCTCAGTGGGGTAGTTTCTGAAGCTAACCGCAGAGAGAAAGTAGACTAGCTCAAAAGACCGTGGGACATATCAAAGCAAGAAAGAAGAAAACTCCACACCTCGACCCGTCTCCTAGATCAGTCTGAATGGTAAGCGGTTCACTTACAATCTATTTTCATAGCCTGACTTATGAAGGCGAAGGGAAAGGAAAGGAGGCACTCCTTTCCAGAGTTTAGATCTTGAATAAGATCTCTGACAATCTTTCCCCCATTAAAGAAAGGAAAGGGATGTAGAGGGAGAGGCAGTAGCCCTTGTTTAAGGTGTCGCCTTTGTTGAGGGTTGCGCTTCTTATTTGATAAGGCAAATAGAAAGAAAAACCAGGGGAGAAAAATTGACATATGACAATAAATAAAGAAATATGCTAGAGGCCAATGCATGCATAAGGCATCTTTCTCTTTCAAAAGAAGAAGGATTGAAACCTCCAATGGTAGAAGTGCCATAAGAAGAGATAAGGCCGCCACGAGAGCAGACACTGTCTCTTAATTCCTGCCTCTTCTAAGGTAGTTTGAGATGGTCCTTGCCTCCATGGAAAAAGAGTGGCCCACATAGAAATAAAGCTAAAACCTTTGAGCAATATTCTTTGTTCCCGCCTATGGCGCCTTCTTGTTCGTAAACTTTGTTGAGCGACTATCCTTCTCCTTCGAGAACAAATGCCTCAACCGCAGAGTGGGGGTGAAGACTGAATACCGCCACGTGGGCTACTTTTTCAAGCTCAATGAGTGAGGAAAGAGTCTTTTCCACGTTTGAGAGGGTCGACGACGTCTAGTACACAGAACCTAAAGAATCTCAAAGGACTAGGATTGGGAATAGACTAAAGAGTGAATTTCTTTATGAACTATAAGAATTGTAGCCCTTATTCATTGACCTGTCTCAGGCCTCAAAGGAAGAAAGGAAAGTTTGTTGGAGCTCATTTCACAGCGAATGTGGAAACTGTTCAAGTGCTTTCTAAATCCACAGAAAAGCATAAGGACGGTAGCCTACACTACCCTGTAGTAGTAAATCACAATAGTGCTAAAGAAAGCCCTATCTTTATGCCTGAGAAGAAAGGCCTTGAAAGAGTGGGACGGACCCCAATGTAATCTTTCCTTTGAGGAGGTACGAAATTCTTCCATCCATTAGGTTACGATCACTGAAAGTGAGTAGTCAAAAGTACTATTTCAAGAAGAAGCTTTCCCTTGGATCCAAATTGAGTAGGGAATATCTCTAACGATAGGGTCTGTCTTTCCTTATGCAATCATTGTCTTAATCACAGTTGTTCTCATCTCAGATCGATCAAAAAGCATAAGAGAGGCGAACTTTGAGAATGAGAGGTTAAATGAGGAGACTCCTTAACTAGCCCCTTAAGCAAATCAATGAAGGATGCAATATTCCTTTTCACCTTGCTGCTGAAGGACATTCTTTTGCTGTTGTGGTTGATTTTGCATAGGCTTTCTCTAGCTTTTGCAGAACTGAGATCCCTAAGAAGTTGCTACTCCTCTTCTTTGACTTTCTTTAGTTGGAAAGGAGAGGTGCCATAAGACAGAGATATTCTTGAGAGATGATCGATCACGAAAAAAGGATTATGATAATAAGGGAATTTCTCTCTCTCTTTACGACGGTGTGTGTTAATAACTATTTTGGATTCTTGACTGATCCCTTTGTTTACAAGAATTCAAGAGAGGTTTGAATAGCTCGACCTATAGAAGTCGCTAAAATAGGGTAAGTCGCTAAAATAGGGTAAGAGACATGGAAGTGGGGGCATTCTATGTAAAGAGTTGACATAAGACTGGAACCATGAGATAGTCGCTTTTAAGTTATAACACCGTTAACTTTGTAAAACTGACTATTTCGTTTATAGATATCCAATGTAACTTAATTTTAAAAATGAACTAACTATGAACTTCTGTTCACGTGAAATTATTGATAGATCTGCATAAGTGAGGGAGCTCAATGGCGTTGGCTCAATAAGCCTCCCATTTCAGGGGTAAGATCGGGTGGATAGCTAGGGACATAGGGTGCAAGACGGAATTCACTCCTACCACTCTAGGGTTAGTAGATAGGTTGTTCCCTTAATGATTGAATCCAAGTCTTGAACAAGGGCCCCACCCTTTCATTGGCCCGAGAGGGATTCAGTTTATAGGTTGGACCTAAAACCAATTATTTAATAGTGGATCAGTGGGACTTAAAGAAAAAAGATATAATGTCGGGGTAAAACAGTGCTTTGACCCAGTCGAGATCATGAACAACTTGTGAAAGATTAACTTACTTATCATGTCATATCACATGGACACAAATATATCTATAGTGAGGGGAGTGCAACTACGGGACTTTAGTGGAATGACTCATTAGTTAACGAAGGTTGATTAACTCGATCTAAACAGTTTAGTCAGTTAATCTCAGATCGTTAGAACCCTTGATCTATAGATCCATTAGGTTCCCCCACTAGCTCATAAGGAATCAACTTAGAACATTATGATGGAATAATTCGAATTGTTAGAATTAGAATATAGTCATCGATTATAATTTAAGATAAAGCTTCATGTTTAAATGTAATTTAAATATGAATATGAATTCATATTTGGAAGCTCAAAATTGATGAAAATGGTAAAGAAGTAAGAAGTCAAAATGTTGACTTTTGACTTTGAAAAATCAAACTTTGGATGACTTTATATTCAAATGTGATTTAAATTTTGAAGAAATTTATACGAATTGATGCTTGGAAGGTTGAAATTAGTCAAGATGGACAAAATGGTTAAAAGTCAAAATGTTGACTTTGGGCTTGAAAAACTCGAACTTTGAATTTGATTTAAATGTTGAATTACCATATTGTCCTTAGACTAATTTAAATAATAACATTTGTTAAGATTTGGTAAGCTTATCACTTGCATGTGATATGCAAGTGGCTTATTGCATGCAGGACACTTACCCCACTAAGAATGCCAAGTGGTGAGATAGGTAAGCTCTTGCATGTAGTTTGCATTAGCCCGTTATGTTTTTCGTTAATTGCAATTCAAAAAAATAGTCGTTGGCTTTAACCGCTATTATGTTGCTCATCGTTCTCATGGAGAAAAAAAATTAATATATGAAAAAAGAAATCTTCAAAATGGAAAAAAATAAAATAAAACCAACGTAATCCAATTTTTTATTCTATATGATTGACGATACAAACTTAGATTTTTTTTTTTTTTTTTGCCTTCTATTTACGGTATAACTTGAGAAACATAGTTTACACAAATAGAAAAAAATAATACAATTTGTTTGTATTGTGTATTGCGCGTATGGTCCAAATTTGTTTTTTACAAAATCAACTTTATAATTAATACATATGTGTTGTGTGTTGAGGTTACAGTTGAAATGAAATATAAACATTATTTTAATATAAATATTCGTCGTTTCTTGAAAACCGTACGAAAAAAATAAATAAGTTTAGACAAACGCAAAAAAAATTAATACATATTTTATTTTGTATTTGGTTTATGGAAATCATTCCATAAGCATATCGTACACATGGAAAACATCTAATTCAATTTTGAAAGTGTATTAGGGATATTGTAGTAAAAAAAATATTTATACAAAATTAACAAAAAAAAAATCAATTCGTGTTTTTTTGTGAACGCTTGGGTTACGGTTAACTAAAAAAATTAATTTGAATACAATTTTTTGTTGAGGCTTTAACGGTATCAACAAAGTTTGCAACATATATTAGCACATTTTTCATTTTGTATAGGGTTCACGAAAAAAACAAAGAATTTCATTCACAGGAAAAAAAACAATTCTACATTTAATCTCATATTCAGGTTAATGTATAAATAATAATAAAAAAAATACAATTTTGGTTTTAATCCTTCTGACATAATCTTCTCCCAGATTATAAATAATCTCTCACAATCATTCCACTTAATCCTTTCCGAAACAAAGATTATAAATAATCCTCATAATCCTTCCCTCAAACAAGGATTATAATAATCCTTTCCTCCACTTAATCCCCCATTTTCCTTATTCTTTTCCCCCTTATTCATTTCTTTCCCCCAAACGGCCCCTTACAGTTGCATTTAGATGAAAAACTTTAATGTTTTGTATCATAAAATACTCTTGTTTCGAAAATATAACTTAATAAAATATAAAAAAATATTGTCACTATAGGTATTTGAACAGAAATGGTTAATTCATTCGTGACAAAAATAACTTTAGAAGAACAAAAATGGTTCATACCGTAGGCTTGTAACTCTCAAATTGAAGGTTTTGGTAATCTTTACCCAATTTAGACCCATTCATGTTTGCCCTACCAACCAAATATAAGCGTCTCAATCTAAGAGCTTTTATCCTGTTCAAACTCAACAACATGTCTTCACCTATACCTCAACCTCAACCTCGTAATAATGCCAAAATCTTCTTGTCTGAAAGACACCTTCTGAGAAATTTAAAATTGATAATGTCACATCGATCATCCTCAAACTCTCTTAACAAGATGTAATGACACAAAGATCCACTGATCATCAACCTAATGTCCAAGAAATGATTGAATGGAGTTTTCCTAAACATATACAATTGCCTAGGAGTTAACTTGTTTTTAATATTGGAGATAGTTTTCGCCGAGTGAGAACATGTCAATTTTGGAAGGAAAATGTTTGAATTGCAAATTTTAGTGACAAGAGGCATTTACCAAACAGAGAACACAGGTAACATAAGAAAATAAGTACTTTGTCTTAGAACTCAAGGGAATCTTGATCCAATCTCGGTCAAGAACAACATAAATTCACTATGTACTTGGGTTATTTACATGTGATGTCACGATATTAGTGTTTTATATGCATCCTATGATGTATCTTGGTTAATCTCGGGTGAAATCTAGCCCGATAACCAACACATAATGCATATGAACACAAACGTAGAACAATCTCAAGACTCATTCAACAAATCTCAGTCCAATTTCAACAATCTCAGGCGAGATTCCTAATCTAAATGAGCCTAGGTTGATGAAATTTATGACATTCATCAGATCACCACCAGAAAAAATTTAAAAATGAGATATGCACACATCCAACTACTTATATTCCAGCCACCTCATATTTCACAAAAAAAAAAAAAAAAAACCTATAACAAAACTTTAAAAAAGCTCTAAACTATCAAATTGTTCAAGGCAGAATACATGTAAAGACTTAAATGCTTGAGGATACACAGAACAATTTTGCCCACACAAAAATCAATAAATCTAAGAGATTTTGAGAGTAATGAAGTTCAAACTTAACCTAAATGAGTTCCTATTTTCACAACTATATGAAATTGTTTGCTGGAAAATATTTTGGTAATTGTATAATAGCATTTATTTTAAATTTTAAATACAAAATAAGAAATCTCATAATTGAATTCGGCTAAAGCTGTGAAAAAAGCAGTCTCTGTGAGAAAAACAGACGAATATAAAAAAAATGTATGCTATTTTTTAAATGGTAGACCCAAAACTGACAGTATTTGACCATTTTCATAATATTAACGATTTTTTTGAATGTTTTTAAAAATATTCATTTTAATTATTTTTAACATTATCCACCTGACAGTGTCCATCAACAAACTCAACACAAGAGCGTTCGAATTCTTCGGTGCCCGCTTAACAGAGTTTGCGTCCTCATGAACTCCACTGTCTTCCTCCTCTCCTCGTCGTTGCCGCCCCCACAATCAACCATCTTTGAGTCTCCTCCATCTCCTCCGCAACCTCTCTTCCCCACCTCCCAAGCCTGCCCTATCGGAAATCCACTCCATCTGCATCTCCTCTCTTCCTCCCTAGAAGAAACCCTTGTCGAGTCTTCTCCGGCGATGGCAACGGTGATAGTGGTGGTCCCGATGACTACGACATGGACGATGAGGAAATGGAGGAATTCAACAGCAACAAAGATTTCGACATCGAGTACGATCCCCTAGTCGCCGCGATAGCTGCAGCAGCGGGTTCCGACGACGTTGGCGATGAGAATATCTCGATTGTGCAGAGCAAAAGCTTCGTGTTCACACAGGGATGGGATTCGGAGATGATTGTGGATTATAGGATAAATGAGGAGGAATTTCATAAGATTAGTTTTATGCACTGTCATTTCTTCATTAGGAAGTCGTCGGATTCCAACAGCGATGTTTATGATTTTAGAGAGGTTAGTGGCAAAATTTGCTTAGTTTCATTTCAAACTTGGCTTTATCAGATTCATTTGATAGTTAAAAAAAGTTTTCGTTGATGTGTTTCTTGGTTGTAGATGTATGTTACTCCTCCGGATACTGATGTTTATGTCGTCCCCAAAGTTCTTGCTCCCTCCAATGCCTCAAAAGGTATTATTGTTCTTTCTTTGCATTTATATACATGATAAAATGGTGTAAATTATTATGTTTTAGTCTTGAACTCTAGATTAAAAACCCGTTTCAACCATTTTCATTAGTTTTTAACTAACAAATGAACAGAAACTTAACCTGTTAGTTTAGCCATTTTCATTAACTTTACATTAACAATAACTAGTGCAATTGGCCGGCATTTATCACGCCTCTCTAAGTTTTCATTTACTTTTTGAAGTCTTATTACTTCAGTCTTACCACATTTACTTTAATCCTCTGTGGTTAATTGTTTACATTATGCTATGTTTTTGTTGTATCCTTTTGTATGTTGAAGCACTAGTCTCTGTTCATCTCCTTTGTGAAAAGTTTCAATCATTTTCTATAAACAGATTTCAATTTAGCATGTTCATTTAGTCAGTCGGCAAATGTTTACAGACGGTCATTTAAGTTTTTGTGGAAGAACGGTTGGTAAGTTAACAGTTAATTTGATGAAGAAATCTGAGACTAAAACTGACTTATTGAAGGTTAAGGGACTTAAACACAATAATTAAAAGTTAATAGAACAATATGGAACAAACATCATAGTTCAAGGACCAAAATAAGATTTTAAGGAATTTCAGTAGTGTATGATCATACTTTTCTTCACAACTGCAGTATATTAGATGTGCTTAGAGTGATTATGGATGCTACAATGTCATAGAACCACCTATTGATGCACCTAGAGATCCATTATACAAGTCTGAAAAGGAGGTTCTTAAGGTAAGGTTGGACTTAAGAATTTGATGATTGTTCACTCTATTTTTCTATTTCTAGTGAAAGTGATGATAATTTAATGGACTCTTCCATTTCTTTGTAAATCCGAGTATAGGTTTCGCCGCGATACGTTAGAATAGAAGTAGCTAGCATAGTTATACAAAGTGACGTTCATTGACTCAACGACGTTTGAAATTTAAGAATATTATGCATGTGATGGTCTTCTCTTCAGGATGGGAATGTGGACAAAAGATATAAGAATGTGCAAACAATTCATTTATCTTTTGCAGGTTTTCTTGACGAAGCACTTCAAAAATCGAAGGCTGTGGGACCCTGAATTTATCCTAGATTTTGAGAAAATATATGTAATTGATTCAAAAACCAAGTCAATCACTAGGGCAAAAGTCCTGGTAAGACTTTTTTTTCTTGGCTTTTGCACTGTTTCAGTAATAAGTGAAGTTCTAAACTTCAAGTCGAATTGAAGATTTCAAGCTGCTTCTAGTCTGTTAAAAGGGTTTAAACTACTTCCTTTTGCTCTAACACAGTCACAGTAACAGAAGTAAGAGATAGGGACAGGAGAAGCGACTTGCTCGTAGTTTGGGACAATGGAAACTCTTTCAAGATCATCCATTCGATATCCGTTTCTCATCTACCAGATTTCATTAGCATTTTATGAGCATTTTATGCTTTGTTTATTGCTTAATCCCCTATACTCTCAATGCAATCTAGAGTGAACGAGATGACCCGACCACAGTAATCGAGAAAGAATAGAGGACCAAAACTAGACAAGATATGGAGAGACATCTTAGGAAGTTAAGGGACTTCAACAATTCAAATTGGTTTTAAACAACACCATTCAACCTGCAAAAGTCGTCTCAGAAAAAATTGTTTTAGAACTTATTAGAGATCTAGTGTAGAAAGATGAGTCTTGATGACTCATCCTATAAAAGAGAAAATGAAAAGGATGTGACTTTTGAAGACTCGTACCATATCAAATAATTCTTAGACACTCAAGACTTAAATAAAAACAAAAAGAAAAAAAAACCATGAGTAAATATATGATTCATAGCAATATTTTAATATTTTAGTTTTTCAACGTTTCAGGACGGAACTAAAAAATCAAGTCTGGACATCGTCGTTTGATTTTTTTCGGCAAGAAATATTGATATTCCTCGGAATGGGGCCACCCAGCAGTTAGATGTGAACTTTCGGGACCTTTGACATTGTTCTAAGCTGGGTGGTTTCTTTCTAGGCCATAACATCGACCCTTTTTTCAACGTTTCGGGACGAAACTAAAAAACCGAGGTCGGGCCATCGCCGTTCGGCTTTTGTGGGCAAGAAACTTTATTATTACTCGGAATGTGGCCATCCGACAGGTAGATGTGAACTTTCAGGACCTCTGACATTGTTCTAAGCTGGGTGGTTTCTTTCTAGGCCATAACATCGACCCTTTTTTGGATGTTTCGGGACAGAACTAAGAATTGACAGTCTTCAATGCTTGTTTTAACAACGTTTTCAATCAAATTAATCATCTTTTACGTTTTCTAAAAATATTTTTCCAAGAACGTGAGGGAAGGTTGAAGCGTGTGTTAAAGTTGTCCGCGATTTGCGGATTTTGATCGGCTGACTTGTTCGTCGAGTTCGAACAAGTGTCGCACAATCGTTCACATCGTGTTTGAAGGGTTACAATTGTGACAACTGGTATCAGAGCCAAGTTGGCAGTTGACAGTGCGAGACAGAAAGATGTCGGTGGCGAAACAGTCTAGCAAGACCCATAATGAGCGACTTATGAGAATCGAAGAGCAGATGCTCTACCTGGTGGAAGTTCCTGATTCCATCCGGTTCTTGGAATAGCGGCTTGAGGATATTGCCAAGAAAGCTGATGGCATTGAAGTCGTGTTCGGTCGCCTTGACGGACTACCCATCCAAGAGTTATTGACTAGAGTCGACGCTCTAAAGTCCCGAGTTATGAGAACGGGAAATGTCACCTACGAGCGTGGGGACAGTTAATCGGGCTATGTTGCCGAGATGGAAGAACGAGTTATGGAGCTTGATAACTCCCAAAAGAACATGTTGAAGATGATCAACAACATGACGGAAGATTTTCGAGCAACCCTCGATGTCGTGAGGAATGAGCTCGCAGAGGTAAACACAAGGGTGAACCTTACTATGCGAGCACTAGCAAACCAGGCTCCAGCTGGAGGAGCCATTCCTGCGGGCAGAATCAAGATTCCTGAGCCCAAGCCCTTCTATGGGGCGAGAGATGCCAAGGCGTTGGAAAACTTCATCTTTGATGTCGAGCAGTATTTCAAATCCACGAACACAATTACTTAAGAGGCCAAGGTGACACTGGCAACCACGCATCTGTCAGAAGATGCGAAGTTATGGTGGAGGTCCCGATACATGGACATTCAAGAAGGGCGTTGCACAATCGACACGTGGGATGCCCTAAAAGAAGAACTCCGTTCGCAATTTTTTTCTTGAGAATGTCAAGTTCTGGCCCGACGGAAGCTGCGTGAATTGAAGCACACGGGGAACATTCGGGACTACGTGAATTGAAGCCGTGGGCTAGGACCAAGTTGTATGAGCAACGAATCCAATACCTCACGTCGACATACGCAGTGGCTGAACGGTTGTTTGACTTATCTAGTGAATCTTAGGATGCAAGACGACATCAAGCTTCCTCCTCTAGAGGAAACAGAAACAACCGCCCAAATTCCCCGAAGACTGTAGGGGGAGACAAGCGACAAGGTGGAGATCGCAAGCCCTTCCAAGCGAATACAGGAAACAACTGGCGAGGACCAAACAATCAAAACAACACCAGTCGTTCCATCAGTTGTTTCATATGTAAAGGACCTCATCTTGCCAGAGAGTGCCCCAACCGTATCGACTTCAACGCTTTTCAAGCCACCCTGGCCTCGGACTCAGATGATAGATTGAGTCAGACTGAAGGAGACGTTGGACAGATAGAAGAGGGCGAGAATCCTCGGATGGGGGCCCTAATGTACGTAGAATGGTCTCATGTACGTAGACTGTTGGGTCAACCAAAAGCCACCCAAGAGCACTATGGTGGATTCTGGTGCCACCCATAACTTCATTGTAGAAGCCGAAGCTAGACGGCTGAATCTCCGTCGGGAGAAGGACGCAGGAAAAATGAAGGACGTGAACTCAGCTGCCCTACCTATCGTCGGGTTGGTAAAACGAACGACCATAAGGATGGAAGAGTGGAGCGGTCCCATAGATTTGGTGGTTGCAAAGATGGATGACTTGGATGTGGTACTGGGTATGAAGTTTCTACTGGAGCATCAAGTCATACCAATGCCGCTAGCCAAATGTTTAGTGATTACTGGAACAACGCCTACTGTTGTTCAAACGGAGATTCGTCAGCCTGATGGGATAAAGATGATCTCGGCTACGCAGTTGAAGAAAGGCCTTGCTCGTGACGAACCAACCTTCATGGCTATCCCACTGGAGTCGTTCGAAAGCCCAAGGGAAACAGTCCCCAAAGACATCCTAAGTGTCTTAGAGAAGTACAAGGATGTGATGCCAGACAGCCTGCCGAAATCATTGCCTCCACGGAGAATGATCGACCATGAGATCGAACTGCTGCCAGGGGCAAAACCGCCTGCGAAGGATGCTTATCGTATGGCACCGCCGGAGTTGGCCGAACTTCGGAAACAACTGGGTAAACTGCTGAACGCAGGATTTGTGAGGCCTCCAAAAGCTCCATATTGAGCTCCAGTCTTTTTCCAGAAGAAGAAGGATGGAAGTATGCGGTTGTGCATCGACTACCGCGCCCTAAACAAGATCATGGTCTGCAACAGATATCTGTTACCAATAATCAAGACCTGTTTGATCGCCTTCATAGAGCAAAGTATTTCTCGAAGCTAGACTTGCGATCGGGCTATTATCAAGTAAGAATTGTCGAAGGGGATGAGCCCAAAACCACCTGCGTTACGAGGTATGGGGCGTTCGAGTTCCTTGTCATGTCATTTGCTCTTACCAATGCACCTGCAACGTTCTGTACGCTAATGAACCAGGTCTTCCATGAATACCTTGACAAGTTTGTGGTGGTCTATCTGGACGATATAGTGGTTTATAGCTCCACGCTAGAAGAACACAAGGACCACCTCAAAAGGGTTTTTCAGAAGTTGAAGGAGAACCAACTAAAGGAGAACCAACTAAAGGAGAACCAACTATATGTCAAGAGGGAAATGTGTTCCTTTGCTCAAGAGCGGATCAATTTTTTGGGTCATGTGATTGAGTGTGGTCGAATCAGTATGGAAGAAGGAAAGATCATTGCGATTCGTGATTGGGAAGTACCAAGGTCAGTCACCGACTTGCGCTCCTTCCTCGGGTTAGCCAATTATTACAGGTGATTCGTGGAAGGATTCTCTAAAAGAGTAAGCCCGTTGACTGACTTGCTGAAGAAGGACAACAAGTGGAATTGGACACTGGAATGTCAAGTCGCCTTCGATGAACTGAAGCAAGCTATGGTCAAGGGGCCAATTCTTGGGATCGCAGATGTGACCCAACCATTTGAAGTAGAGACCGATGCGTCTGATTACGCATTGGGTGGTGTACTCCTGCAGAATGGAGACCCCATCGCTTATGAGAGTCGAAAGTTGAATGACACGGAGAGGAGGTACACCGTGTCCGAGAAAGAAATGCTTGTCGTAGTACATTGCTTAAGGGCCTGGAGACAGTACTTATTGGGGTCAACTTTTTGTTGCGAAGACGGACAATAGTGCTACTTGTCACTTCTTTACGCAACCGAAGTTGACTTCAAAACAAGCTAGATGGCAGGAATTCCTAACTGAGTTTGATTTTGAGTTTGAACACAAGAAAGGGGTGAGCAATCAGGCCGCTGATGCGCTTAGTCGAAGAGGTGAACACGTTGCTTTGTGCATGTTAGCACATCTCTACGCAAGCAAGATTAATGGTCCTATGCGCGATTTCTTGAGGGAGTTCTTGCAGAAGCATTCTGCGGCTCAGAGTGTCATGAGTTTAGCTGAGGCAGGTAAAACAAGGCAGTTTTGGGTTGAAGATGGGTTGTTAGTGACGAAGGGGAGACGGTTGTATGTCCCTAGGGGAGGAGACCTGAGAAAGAAGTTGCTACACGAGTGTCAGGACACTCTGTGGGCTGGCCACCCCGGATGACAGAGGACATATGTCTTGCTGAAGTATGGATACTTTTGGCCCCGTCTGAGAGACGATATCATGCAATACACGAAGATGTGTCTTGTCTGTCAACAGGACAAAGTCGAGAAGGCAAAGGTTGCTGGGCTTCTCGAACCTCTGCCTGTGCCAACGAGACCGTGGGAGAGTGTTTCTATAGACTTCATCACACATCTTCCAAAAGTAGGCGACTATGAGACTATATTAGTCATTATAGATTGATTCTCGAAATATGTCACTTTTGTTCCCACTACGAAGCAGTGTTCGGCGGAGTTAACAGCTCAATTATTCTTTAGACATATTATGAAGCTGTGGGGTGTACCGACAAGCATTGTGAGTGATCGAGATGGCCGGTTCATTGGCGCCTTTTGGACAGAGTTATTCACTTTCTTAGGGACAAGCCTGAATGTGTCCTCAAGTTACAGACATACTTGTCCAAGGTGTGTTTACCTATGGCCATATGCTCAGATTAGCCCCAATTTATCTTGTCTTTATGTCTTGTACGTAGTTTAGGTAGTTGCTTTGAATTTCAAGTCGATATGCTTGGGTGTGACGTTTCGGCATTTTCATATGCAAGTCTGCCAGAGATGAAAATGTTAAAAAAGTACTATAGGAGAGGCATACCTGTTGAATCCCCGCCCAAGCCTTGTCGTACTCTTTGCAATCTATGCTTTCTTATTGCAATTGACAATCTTCAATGCTTGTTTTAACAACGTTTTCAATCAAATTAATTTGAATTTTTTTTTAAAAAAAAAATTTTAAGGGTTCTCCCAGTTAGATTTGTGTTGTTTAGCAATGAGAACAACTCACAAAGCTCCCTCTTGTGATCAGCATCACGAAAAGTTTTCCAATTTTCCATCGATGACAATTTTTTATGGTGTAGACCAAATGACTTAATTTTATTAATATTTAAATTTGTGAATACAAGAAGACAAGTACTCTATTAAAATCAAACTAATCCTAATTCTAATTAATATAAGAAACTAATCCTAATCCTAATCCTAATCCTAATATATCAAGAATTTGTCCATAATACCCTAATTCCTACTCCATAAAAAATCTTATGAGTTGTAGTTCGTTCTTTAGTCCTCTTGTAATCAAGTGGTCAAAAATGATGGCAAATTTTAAAAAAATTACTATAATTGATAAGAGTTATAGTTGGCAAAAAGAAAGATGGGCACACACCTGAGACTCCGTTTGTGTTTCACTAAAGCCGTCATATATGCCCAACGGTCCCATCTTCAGTATATTACATACATAAGTGTATAACACAATGTGTACCTACCACAACTTGATCATATATTCTATATCAAAAGGTTGTTGGAGTTTCAAATCTCAACCCATGTGAACTAAAAAAAAAATTGTACGTGCATATCTATATTATATACACACATCAAATATGATGTGTCAAATGAAAGACTCTTCTTATATTAACTTTACTTAACACTAATTGTGATGTGTCAAATGAAAGACTCTTCCTATATTAACTTTACTTAACACTAATTGTGACAGAATTCTACTTATCAAATTCACTATTTAACTTATCAATTGGATCCGTATAATAAAGTGATCATCATTTAAAGATAAGGACAAAAAAACAAATTCCCCACTGATCAAAATTAAAGCCCTTGTTGAATGACAATAATATGACCTATTGCATAGGACATAATATGACAATTGCATAGGACATAAAGGCTCAAGAATGAGTGATTTTACTACTAGAAAGTAGTAAGTGTGTTTGTAATTGAACCAACTTATTTGCATGTCTAGGCCTAGAAGAATATTTGAGGTCCCTTTTTAAACTTTTTTTTAAACCAAAGGAAAAAGGAAGAGCCTTTTTCCTTTTGTTTTTAACGTTGTTTGTAAGAAGTATGATTTGCTGGCTAGTAATGAGTTCTACTTCTTTATTATTTGCTAGAATTTTTTGTTTATAAGCTTGTGATTTTGGATGTCCAAAGAGATAATAACCAAAAAAGAACCTATATTTAGGGATATTTGAATTGACTTTCTACGAAAATGTTCGAGGCACTGACTATAGTAAGACTATAAATCCCCAATTACCTATCATCAATACTATTTTGAAACCTAATTTGCTACCGTTTTTACTGTTTTACCTTCTATCACATAATATTATTACCAAAACTAAAATAATTCACACCTCAAGCACAAACTATAATAACCTAAGACTATATAACGAATTATCAACTCCTTGCCCTAAACATTCTCATGTGTTTAAATTATAGTCTCTACAAGTGAAGAAAACAGCATTTATAAGCATTTAAAAAAATCATTTCAAATGGCCGGTCCATTAGATGCTGAGTTTCAAATAAACATAAAATTCAATCCTTCTCAACAATTCTCATAGTTCAATTCACATGATTTTGGTGGTTTAAAATTTTAATCAGACATTGGACCATTAATTATGCAACAGTCCTAGATGGTTTTGGGAAGTTGTGATGAGAATGAGATCCAAGTACTACCATGGAGTAATTACAAAAAGGAAAAGGAAGGGAAAAAATAACCTATGGGAACGCACTCCAACTATCAAATTAACACCTATAGAGTAATTACAAAAAGTCTTCAAAACCAAAACCCACAAGCCAGGAAGCATGAAAGCGATAAAAAAGATGACCTTTCTCCTCATGAAGCAGAATGAGGAGGAAAGTATAGAGTTTGTACCATCTTAATTCTATATTTTTTATAAATCTTAACTTAGTTATTACTATTACTTTATTGTTTTAAAAAATTACTTTAACCAATTTGATAAATAATGTCTTCAAATGTTGTTATGATTTGTTGAAACCAGATGAACTAAATTTAAGATGTACTGATAGTACGACATATAAATGTACAAGAACTAACAACGTCCAAAATAGTATACTAACTTTAATACTAATCAATATTGATAGGAACAAAATTGTAACAGAACAAAACATTAACATATAATTTAACCATAGCAAAGAAAAAAAAGAAAGATCTAGGTTTACAATGATTCTCAACTTCAATGGAACCTATTAAATGCATGAATTTAAAATTTTGAGACTTGGTTACACAAAATTGAAAGCATGCAGATCTTTTAGACACTTTTGGAAAGTTAAGCAATCAAGGAGACACAAAGTTCAAGGGACTAAACTTGTAATTTAGACATGATAATAACAATGAAATAGCTATATACCATATCTTCAGAAAGAGGAAATTCAATGCAAATGATAAATCGAGATAGAATACAAACCTTATCTCCTGGGGTTGAATTGAAATCGCCAGCCAAAAGTACTGAGGGTGTGCATTCAAACTTTTCAGCAACTAAAGATTTGAATCGAGCTAGGCGTGATAAAAGATACTTAGCCTGAGCGAGCTTCACATCAGCCCATTCTGGATCCCTGTAACAAAATATCCATTTCTTTACATATTGGATGGATAAGATGTTCTTCAATACAGCAGGTCCTAAAAGCAATCATATAGACTTTACAGATAAGGGCAAAGGAAACTAGAAAGTACAATTTTACCAACAAAGATGGGTGTTGGCTAGAATTACAACATGATGAAAAGGCTGCCCAAGTTTGAAAGCAGCCATAATCCCAACGCAATCACGTTTTAATCTTACTCGGGGATCGTTAGGATCCCCACGATCGGCTACGGTGGTTTTTGATGATGAACCTAAATTCGCAGGTTTGAACAATTAGCTCTTATAGTCCATGGCAAAGTAAGTCAGCTACACCAAAAATAAAACATCAACATTTGTCTTAAAAATGAATTGAAAATACCAAAAAAGATAAACCATGGGCAATGCTCCTCTCAATTCTACAAACTAATCACAACAGCTGAATGAACATACTGTGAGTGAACTTTCTTCTGGGGAAGGAAAAGGGGGAGTTCTTCAAGTTCTTCAAAGACATGGCTATGAAAATCCCGTAAAAATAGTTTAGAAGGAATTAGAACACAAGCACACAGATGCATGTAATAATAGATTAGGTGGAGTGGGAACCAACGATAAGATACTAAAGTCTATCACTAGATACTATTTAAATGCAGATGCATTTAATAACTTTTTCTTTTTTTTAAAAAAAAACTTAATTTTCATTTAGAAAAAATGAAAGAATAAACGGACATAAAAAAGAAAGCCCACAAAAAGAACCAAAGTGCAAAAAAGGCTCCAATAAAGAGATAAGGTCTAGCAAATAATAACAAAACAAATGTCCCAGAAGAAACAAAGAATTCAGTAAGGGATCAAACATCGCAATAAGGACTCTCACACCCTTTGACGATTCTGTTCTTTCTCTCGCTCCACCAGAATGTAATAATGAAACCTAAAGGCTGCTTTTGACTCAGTAAAACAGACAAAGAAAAAGAAATTGTCCTCGTACGACTAACTGCTTTGGATGTAAGAGCTAAGAATGGCCATGTCCACTAGTTAGTTTAAACCTAATAGAAGGATACACTTTTGTCGCAGCCAGTCTTTCCAGGTGACTTCTGATCTTGAATCTTAAAAAGAATGGAAAACAAAAGGATTTGAAGGAAAAAATAAAAATAAAAATGGAATGAAGTAATGGAATTGAAGCTCAAACCAGATTTTACCTTAGTTGTCTGCTCCAACAAGTCCTCGATTGCGGAAGCGACATCAGGAACGTGTGAAGTTACTACAGAAGATTTTGATGTAGTTTGTTTTGTGGAATTCAAATTGCAGTCAGATTGAGTGGAACTGTTTCCAACAAAAACTGAACGCTTTTGTATGGCTTCGTCAAATAACTTGCGCCTTCTTTTAGTAGAACTTATTCGTTCAGCTGCTCCTATAGAGCTACTGTTAGCTCCAGCTGATTGGTCTCTCAGAATGGCAGAATGGATAGGAAACTGGGATACGCTTTCATTGGCTATCATTGGGGCAGCTTGAGTAGGAAATTGGCTGACAGTGCACAAGCATGTCACTCTGTCTTGAGCTGTAACTTCTTTTGGGCGATACAAATCAAGAGAAACAATCTTTCTCTGAAAATTTTGTATTCAAACAAAATCATTCCATATCTAAGAGAAGAAATATAAACACAATGGGTCTAGAATTCTATCAGGATATGCATGTATATGAACATATATAATTGAAAAGCAACAAAATCGCAAAGTTCCTTGTCTGACACACTCATATATCCATTCAGCTGTAATGCATTGTTTCCCCCATTTACAAGCAGCCTCATACTTTGTCCCATCCGTGAACTTGCATATTAGATGGCTTACCTTCTTTGTCAGCTTCTCCACAAACTTGGCCCCAAGTACAAAACACAGATTTCTTAACAATACTCTGTCTTTATCATCATATTGTGAAACACAAAACCGTATGTTTTCAAATCCAGGCAAAGGGACACAACAAGGAAGAGGAGAATAGAGAATGTGCCCATTGGTATCCCACAAACATCCATCCTTCATAACGAATTTATTTGAAATAGTCAGTAACAAATAAAAACAAGATAAATATTCAATTCTCATTTCAAATATCGGTTTAAGATATTGAACATAGTTAAGTTACGGAATTAATTACAACCAAGTGTGTAAGTGCAACAAACTTAGTTCAAACCAACCTAAAACATGCTCAAAACGTGTCTAGGTAGTACTTGAGTTTTCAAAACGATCTAGCAAATCCTAAGTGTAAGTTAGTAACTCATAATCTACCAAAAATGTTGAAAAAAGCATTTCAAGACCAAAAATGACAACCAAGTGCAACAAACTCAATCTAACCTAAAATGTATTCAAAACGTGTGTAAGTATCACTTGAATTTTCAAAACGACCAAGCAATGCTTAAGTGTAAGTTTGTAACTCACAACCTACCAAAATTTCAAAAAGTGTGAAAAAAGTACTTCAAGACCCAATATGTCAATCAAATGTGTTTAAAACTTAGTGTCAAACCAACCTAAAACGAGTTCAAAACGTGTCTAAGTATCACTTGAACTTTCAAAACGACCTAAAAAAGCTTACGTGTAGGTTTGTAACTCATAACCTACGAAAAAAGTTCAAATAGAGTGAAAAAAGCACTACAAGACCCAAAATGGCAACCAAGTGTGTAAGTGCAACAAACTTAGTTCAAACCAACCTAAAACATGCTCAAAACGTGTCTAGGTATTACTTGAGTTTTCAAAACGATCTAGCAAATCCTAAGTGTAAGTTAGTAACTCATAATCTACCAAAAATGTTGAAAAAAGCATTTCAAGACCAAAAATGACAACCAAGTGCAACAAACTCAATCTAACCTAAAATGTATTCAAAACGTGTGTAAGTATCACTTGAATTTTCAAAACGACCAAGCAATGCTTCAGTGTAAGTTTGTAACTCACAACCTACCAAAATTTCAAAAAGTATGAAAAAAGTACTTCAAGACCCAACATGTCAATCAAATGTGTGTAAAACTTAGTTTCAAACCAACCTAAAACGAGTTCAAAACGTGTCTAAGTTTCACTTGAACTTTCAAAACGACCTAACAAATATTCAATACAAGTTCATAAGTCATAACCTAGAAAAAAGTTCAAAATTTTTGAAAAAGACACTCCAAAACCAAAAATGTCAAGTGTGTAAGTGCAACGAACTTAGTTCTATACAAACCTAACAAGTATTCAAAACACGTATAAGTTTTCGAACAACCTAACAACGCTTAAGTGTAAGTTTATAACTCATAACTTACCAAAAATTTCAAAAAGTGTGAAAAAAAATCTTTCAAGACTCAAAATGGAAACCATGGCTGTATGTAAAACTAACTTAGTTTGTAACAACCTAAAAGGTGTTCAAAAAATGTTTAAGTATCACTCGAACTTTAAAAACGACCTAATAATGCTTTAGTGTTACTTCATAACTCATAACCTACCAAAAAGTTCAAAAAATGTAGAAAAAGCACTCCAAAATCCAAAATGGCAACCAAGTGTGTAAGTGCAACAAACTTAGTCTCAACTTTAAAATTAGTGCGAGTTGGGAAATGTATTAACTCAAGCATGATGTACAAACTTGAAACGACTTAAATATTTATTCACCATCACATAAAAACAGTAATTAAATATAGATAACATGTGTAAATAAAGGGAGAATCACCTTTCTAGCAGTAGCTTTAGAGTAAGACCAAACACCATCCTCCTACTTGTAAATATGCTCGATTGTCTACTTTGTTCTACACTCGTCATTTCACCGTCTCAGGCCATCCATTGAATTGGCCACCCAGCCTTGGCATACAAGAGTATGTCTCAGCCTGTTAACAAATACCACTAAAACTAACCAAGACTAAGAAAAAAGTTTTCAAAAAATTACCTAACTTTTAGGTCTTCATGTGACCTTTAAGTTCTTCTGTCTTCTCCTTCAACTCTTTGACAGATTGCCTCTCTCCTCATGAAGCAGAATGAGGAGGAAAGTATAGAGTTTGTACCATCTTAATCGAGTCGTGAGGGATCAATTCTGGGAAGATTTTTAAAGATCAAGCAAGAAATTACAGTGGAAGAATATCAGAATTTATTTGACAAATCAGTAGCACCATTGCCTTTTCTACAAAAGGCTGTCTTAGAAGAAACATTTATGAATGGTTTGAAACCATGGATTAAGGCAGGCATGGAATGTTGGGAACCTATGGGGCTTGCTCAAATGATGAAGTTGGCCCAAAAGATTGAGAACCGAGAAGTGATAAGGGGAGAATCAAGTTTCAAACGTGCAGCGGATGGAAAATTCCAGGTTTCTGCTTCTTTTAAACCTAAAATTCCTGTGATTTCTAATGATAACAAGTCAGAAGGGATTGTTCCAATGCGGATGATTACACTTCGAGGAGTGGCTGGTGAACCTAATCGACGAGAAGGACCACTAAAACGACTTTCTGATGCTGGATTTCAGGCTAGACGTGAGAAAGGTCTCTGTTTTCGTTGTGAGGAATGATTTTTTGTGGGCCATAAGTGTAAAGTGAAAGATCATAAGGAACTTAGAGTTTTAGTTGTTGGGGCAAATGGGGAAGAACTAGAAGTAGTTGAAGAAGAGGATTCAGGAAACTTCTGATTATGGGGTTATTTTGGGGTCTGAATCAGCTGTAAAAGGGAAGGGAATTTGTAAACAAGTGGAACTGCTATTGGGTGAATGGAAGGTTGTGGATAATTTTCTGCCATTGGAATTGGGGGGGAGTGGATGTCATTCTTGGTATGCAATGGCTACATACATTAGGAGTAACCGAAGTAGATTGGTGAAAAATTACTTTGACATTCATACAAAATGGGAAGAAGGTTGTATTAAGGGGAGATCCGAGTCATACGAAGGCTAGGGTGAGTTTGAAGCACATGATGAAGACATGGACAGAACTTGATCAGGGATTTCTGATTGAGTGTGGATCTTTGGAAGGTGGAATGGCATTTGCAGCAATGTATGGGGTTGATGAAGTGCCTACCACTCATTAGTCTATTCCAGCCGTGTTAGCTAAGAATGAAGATGTTTTTGATTGGCCTGGAGAGTTGCCACCACAATGTACCATTGAACATCATATACATCTTAAGAAGGGGACTAATCCAGTCAATGTTCGGCCTTATAGATATGCATACCAGCAAAAGGAGGAGATGGAAAGATTGGTTGATGAAATGATGGCATTTGGCATAAAAACCTAGTACTAGTCCATATTCGAGCCCGGTCTTGTTGGTGAAAAAAAAATGGTAGTTGACGGTTTTGTGTAGATTACCGTGCGTTGAATAGTGTGACCGTTCCAAACAAGTTTCCTATTCCAGTAGTAGAGGAATTGTTTGATGAACTTAATGGGGCTAATATATTTTCGAAGATTGATCTCAAGGCAGGATATCATCAAATTAGAATGTGTAAAAAGGATGTGAAGAAAACAGCTTTTAGAACACACGAGGGACATTATGAGTTTCTTGTCATGCCTTTTGGGCTCACCAATGCACCATCAACGTTTCAAGCTTTGATGAATAGTATCTTTAAACCTTACCTACGCAGGTTTTCTTAGTCTTTTTTGATGATATATTAATTTACAGCAGAAGTTTGGATGAAAATCTTCAACATTTAGAATGGGTGTTAGAGGTGCTGCGAGAGAATAAATTATATGCTAATATGCAGCACAAGTGTGGGTTTGCCAAAATGAAAGTGGAGTATCTTGGCCATATAATTTCGAGCAAGGGTGTAGAGGTTGATCCCGAGAAAATTAGATCTATCAAAGAATGGCCCGTGCCCACTAATGTCCGTGAAGTTTGTGGATTTCTTGGGTTGACAGGATATTATCGAAGATTTGTAATGAATTATGGAAGTGTGGCTGCTCCTTTGACTCAACTATTGAAGAAAGGAGCATATGAATGGACTGTTGCAGCTGCTGAAGCGTTTGAGAATTTAAAGATGGCTACGATGACTCTCCCAATCTTAGCACTGCCAGATTTTTCCTTACCATTTGAAATAGAGACCGATGCTTCTGGATACGGGGTAGGTGCTGTCTTAATTCAAAATCATCGGCCAATTGCTTATTTTAGCCAGACATTAGCTATGAGGGATCGTGCTAAACCAGTTTATGAACGGGAATTAATGGCTGTAGTTTTGGCTGTGCAACGCTGTAGACCTTATCTTTTGGCAGAAGGTTTGTAGTGAAAACTGATCAACGATCATTGAAACTTTTATTGGAACAAAGGGTTATCCAACCTCAACATCAGAGATGGATTGCTAAGCTTCTTGGCTACAATTTTGATGTCGTGTATAAATCGGGACTAGAAAACAAAGCAGCAGATGCCTTGTCTCGTGTCCCTCCTACTGCCCAACTTAATCAACTTACTGTTGAGATCAGTTAAATTGGCAGTCCCCAACACTGAAGTTGACCCTAAATTAGTCCCAGAAATTAATGGGATGGATCTGAATGTCTTGTTCAATGATGAAGATATTCTCCCTATTAAAATTCCCCTGGATTTGCCTAAAGATTTAGTGTCTATAGTCGGCGATTGTGGAATCATTCTGGCTTAAATTAGATGTGCAACTGCCTTTTCCTCCTCCCAGTCATTATTAAGGTTGTCTCCTGGAACACTAAGGGTTTGAACGACTCCTCTAAACGTGCAGCACTTAAAAAATTCATCAACAATTGTAGTCATGATTCAAGAATCTAAGAAGGATACCTTGAACTCGGCTTTTATAAAATCATTGTGGAGTTCTAAGGATATTGGCTGGGATTATGTGGCTTCTGTTGGATCTTCTGGGGGAATTCTTACCATGTGGGACAGCAGTAAAATATCTGTAACAGAGGTCATTAAAAGACGCTTCTCTTTGTCAATCAAATGCCTCACTTTGTGCAAAAAGGTTTGTTGGATCACAAATGTCTATGGCCCTTGTGGTTGCAAAGAAAGGAAATTGGTTTGGTCCGAATTGTCTTCCTTAGCTGATTGTTCGGCCGTGGCCTGGTGCATAGGTGGGAATTTTAATATCACTCGTTGGGCCCGGGAAAGATTTCCTTTTGGCAGAAGTACTAGAGGAATGTCATTATTCAATAAGTTTATTGACATGGTTTCTCTCATGGAAATTCCATTGCAAAATGGAAGGTTCACTTGGTCTAGAGACGGTAGTTCTCCTTGAAGATCATTATTAGACACATTCTTCATAAATCAGATGTGGGATGTTTGTTTTGAAAATTCTCGGGTTTCTCGAAAAGCACGCATCTTCTCGGATCACTTTCCTTTATTCTTGGAGGCTGGTTCTTTTCTTTGGGGTCCCTCTCCTTTTCGGTTTTGTAACAGCTGGTTGGTGTCCAGTGATTCTAATCAGATTATTGTTGAAACAGTGAGCAACTCTAACTTCCAGGGATGGGCTGGTTTCATTCTTCATGAGCAGTTGAGATCAGTTAAATTGGCAGTAAAAGCTTGGAATATTGCTGCGCAAGCTAGCTAAGGTAAAAAAAAAAACAGAGAAATCCTTGATGTCAAAATTAGAAAAATATGATTTTGTGGCTGAGTTGATTGGATTAAATCAAGAAGAGTTGAATTCTAGAGCTGCTTTGCAAGCGGAATTACTTAGTATTTATCAAAATGAAGAGCGTAATTTTATTCAGAAGAGTAAACTCAATTGGCTTTCTTTGGGTGATGAGAATACGGGCTTCTTCCACCGCTTTTTAAATGCGAATAAAAGAAGGAACCTCATAACTGAATTAAAAGATGATGATGGGGTTGTCTCGACTTCATTCCGCGACATTGAAAGGCTTGTGCTGGAATTTTTTGAGTCACTTTATACCAGAATTCCGGGGGACAGATTCATCCCTATTAACAGTAATTGGTCTTGTGTTTCCTCAATTCAGAATGAGGCTCTTGTTACCCAGTTTTCAGTGGAGGAGATCTTTAAGGCATTAAAGGCACTTGGCAACAATAAAGCTCCGGGCCCGGATGGCTTCACAGTGAAGTTCCTAATCACCCAATGGTCTATTTTCAAGGATATCTTCAAATCACTAATGTCTGATTTCCACAGAAATGGAAGATTAAATGCTTGCATCCAAGAAAACTTCATTTGTTTAGTGCAGAAAAAAGAGAATGTGACTCTAGTCAAGGATTTCCGTCCAATCAGCCTTACTACGTTAGCATACAAGGTCGTCGCAAAGGTTTTATCTGAACGTCTAAAACAAGTTATGGATGCAATTATAAGCCCCACTCAAAGCGCCTTTATTGAAGGTAGGCAAATTCTTGACCCAATATTAATTGCTAACGAGGCCGTGGAAGATTATAGGGCAAAACGGAAAAAAGGATGGATTTTAAAACTTGACTTGGAAAAAGCCTTTGATAGGGTGAATTGGAACTTTTTAGAAAAAAATTTATCTTTGAAAAAGTTTAGTTCCAAATGGATATCATGGATAATGGGCTGCCTAAAAAATCCAAAGTATTCAGTCTTCATCAATGGTAAGCCTAGAGGCCGGATAACAGCATCTAGAGGTATCCGCCAAGGGGACCCCCTCTCCCCCTTTTTATTCCTCCTAGTAAGTGAGGTTTTAGGAGAAATCATAAACAAGCTTCATATTAACAGCCAGTTTGAAGGTTTCCTTGTTGGCAAAGACTTGATCCACCTCCCTTTGCTTCAATTTGTCGATGATACTCTTCTCTTTTGTAAGTATGATGTGAAGATGCTCCTTAAACTTTAAAACGTCATTAGATTATTCGAATGGTATTCAGGGCAGAAAGTAAACTGGGAAAAATCAGCCCTTAGTGGCGTTAATGTGGGAGAGGAAGATTTGTTTCAAACAGCAAATCTGATAGGGTGCAAGGTAGAAAAGCTTCCGATTATATATTTAGGTCTCCCTTTGGGAGGCTACCCTCGACAAAAGTCTTTTTGGCAACCAGTCATTGATCGAATTCACAAGAAACTTGAAAGGTGGAAAGGATATAACATCTCTAGAGGCGAAAGACAAACCTTATGCAACTCAGTTCTGGTTAGCCTTCCTACATACTACCTACTTTATTTTCTATACCTGAAAATGTGGCTGCCTCTTTGTTAAAGTGAGTTTTTGGAGTGAAGGAAAATGTCTGCAATACTGCTTGAAAGACAGGGGAAGCAGAAATTGGTGTTCTATATTCTGGTTTACTTATTAGTATTTTGTTGTTCGGAATTTTGGATTAGGAGGTTTTCTTTGTTTGATGTTTGTGAATTATATGTAACGTGACTCATTTTCTGAGGTTCACGGTTTGCTTATGTTGTAAGTTGTGTTTGAATTATCAATATAATAGAAACACTACATCAGTGTTCTATCAGGATGTCATCCTTGGAATGCAATGGCTGGGTAACTGAAGTGGATTAGCGGAAACTCACTTTATCTTTCATACAAAATGAAAAGAATGTTGTTATAAGGGGTGACCCGAGTTTGACAAAGACTAGAGTGAGTCTGTAACACATGATGGAGACATGGACACCATCTGATTAAGGTTTCTTGACAAAATGTCGAGCTATGGATGGAGGAATGACATTTACCGAACTATATGGAATTGATGATGTTCCTACATTTCAAGAGTTACTACCAGCAGACAATTTTGGCTATCCTAAAAATCCAGCAACAAAGAAGTGGGAAGTGCTTGTTAGTTGGAAAGGAATACCACCTCATGAGGCTACATGGGAGAACTGTGATGATTTTACACAAAAGCTTCCTCATTTCCCACCTTGAGAACAAGGTGTCTTTGGAGAGGGAGAGTAATGATAGACCACCAATTGCAATACAATATAGCAGAAGAAAGACAAGTGGAATTGCACGTGCACAGGTGATGGAATTGGAGGAAGTGGAAACCACCTTAGTGGAGACAACAGTTAGTTACAGGGGGAGGTTAAAAGGGAGAGATGGAAGGAAAGATGGGGGTTGGTTAATCAGTTTCTGGAAGTGGAGGGGCTGTATTTTCTAGAGAGCAGAATTACAGAAGTTGTTCAGTTACTTTAATCTTAGAAAGTGTTTTCCATTATCCTAAACGACTTTTGATGTTTGAATGTTTTATTTTATACTTGGTTATTGTCTGTAATAGTACTTGTTTGTTCGGTGTTTTCAAGACTGGTTTGAGTATTGTATTATGTAATAGTTTGGTTGCTTAATGAACAAATAAGAACCATTACTTGGTGTTCTATCAGCTTCTCAATCAAGCATACACATCTCAATAAGGTATTATACATGCAATCAAACAATCACAACATACATACCATTTACTCAAAACGACCTAAAACATGCTCAAAACGACCTAAAACGTGCTCAAAACGTGTCTAACTTTCACTGCAACTTTCAAAACGACCTAAAACAGCTTACGTGCAGGTTCGTAACTCATAACCTACGAAAAAAGTTCAAATATTGTGAAAAAAGCACTACAAGACCCAAAATGGCAACCAAGTGTGTAAGTGCAACAAACTTAGTTCAAACCAACCTAAAACGTGCTCAAAACGTGTCTAGGTATTACTTGAATTTTCAAAACGACCTAGCAAATCCTAAGAGTAAGTTCGTAACTCATAATCTACCGAAAAGGTTGAAAAAGCATTTCAAGACCAAAAATGACAACCATGTGTGTAAGTGCAACAAACTCAATCTAACCTAAAATGTATTCAAAACGTGTGTAAGTATCACTTGAATTTTCAAAACGACCCAGCAATGCTTAAGTGTAAGTTTGTAACTCACAACCTACCAAAATTTCAAAAAGTGTGAAAAAAGTACTTCAAGACCCAACATGTCAATCAAATGTGTTTAAAACTTAGTGTCAAACCAACCTAAAACGAGTTCAAAACGTGTCTAAGTATCACTTGAACTTTCAAAACGACCTAAAAAAGCTTACGTGTAGGTTTGTAACTCATAACCTACGAAAAAAGTTCAAATAGAGTGAAAAAAGCACTACAAGACCCAAAATGGCAACCAAGTGTGTAAGTGCAACAAACTTAGTTCAAACCAACCTAAAACATGCTCAAAACGTGTCTAGGTATTACTTGAGTTTTCAAAACGATCTAGCAAATCCTAAGTGTAAGTTAGTAACTCATAATCTACCAAAAATGTTGAAAAAAGCATTTCAAGACCAAAAATGACAACCAAGTGCAACAAACTCAATCTAACCTAAAATGTATTCAAAACGTGTGTAAGTATCACTTGAATTTTCAAAACGACCAGGCAATGCTTCAGTGTAAGTTTGTAACTCACAACCTACCAAAATTTCAAAAAGTATGAAAAAAGTACTTCAAGACCCAACATGTCAATCAAATGTGTGTAAAACTTAGTTTCAAACCAACCTAAAACGAGTTCAAAACGTGTCTAAGTTTCACTTGAACTTTCAAAACGACCTAACAAATATTCAATACAAGTTCATAAGTCATAACCTAGAAAAAAGTTCAAAATTTTTGAAAAAGACACTCCAAAACCAAAAATGTCAAGTGTGTAAGTGCAACGAACTTAGTTCTATACAAACCTAACAAGTATTCAAAACACGTATAAGTTTTCGAACAACCTAACAACGCTTAAGTGTAAGTTTATAACTCATAACTTACCAAAAATTTCAAAAAGTGTGAAAAAAAATCTTTCAAGACTCAAAATGGAAACCATGGCTGTATGTAAAACTAACTTAGTTTGTAACAACCTAAAAGGTGTTCAAAAAATGTTTAAGTATCACTCGAACTTTAAAAACGACCTAATAATGCTTTAGTGTTACTTCATAACTCATAACCTACCAAAAAGTTCAAAAAATGTAGAAAAAGCACTCCAAAATCCAAAATGGCAACCAAGTGTGTAAGTGCAACAAACTTAGTCTCAACTTTAAAATTAGTGCGAGTTGGGAAATGTATTAACTCAAGCATGATGTACAAACTTGAAACGACTTAAATATTTATTCACCATCACATAAAAACAGTAATTAAATATAGATAACATGTGTAAATAAAGGGAGAACCACCTTTCTAGCAGTAGCTTTAGAGTAAGACCAAACACCATCCTCCTACTTGTAAATCTGCTCGATTGTCTACTTTGTTCTACACTCGTCATTTCACCGTCTCAGGCCATCCATTGAATTGGCCACCCAGCCTTGGCATACAAGAGTATGTCTCAGCCTGTTAACAAATACCACTAAAACTAACCAAGACTAAGAAAAAAGTTTTCAAAAAATTACCTAACTTTTAGGTCTTCATGTGACCTTTAAGTTCTTCTGTCTTCTCCTTCAACTCTTTGACAGATTGCCTTTCTCCTCATGAAGCAGAATGAGGAGGAAAGTATAGAGACAAAAAAATAAGAGACCAATCTTTGAACTTCGGTTCACATTTGCACCAACAGAAACCAGTAAGTTTCTAGATTACTTATTTTCAAAGGTGGTGTGGTTAAGAACGTTATAGCATCAAACTATTTACCGTTCATCTTCGTTTTGAACTATGTAGTTTATATTTTTCGAAAGATAATATAAGCTATCTAAATATTTTTCTGTTATATGTTTCTGCTATATGAGATTCCATACAATAGTACTTTTCATGTCACCCTGTGAGTTTATGGTCATCAGTTCGTTCTAGTAGCACTACGCCTAAAAATAAGTCTATACACTCAATAACAATTGGTTAAATTGTAAGTTTAGTCCTTAATTTTGAGGTCTGTATCTATTTGATCTCTAAAATTTCAATTCTGTATGGAAAAATCCTAAACTTGAAACAGTATCTACTTGGTCCCTAAACTTTCAATTTTGTGTCCAATAAATCTATGAATTTTCAATTATGTTTTTAATAGATCTAAATTTACCCTGTATAACAGAACCTATTAAATGCATGAATTTAAAATTTTGAGACTTGGTTACACAAAATTGAAAGCATGCAGATCTTTTAGACACTTTTGGAAAGTTAAGCAATCAAGGAGACACAAAGTTCAAGGGACTAAACTTGTAATTTAGACATGATAATAACAATGAAATAGCTATATACCATATCTTCAGAAAGAGGAAATTCAATGCAAATGATAAATCGAGATAGAATACAAACCTTATCTCCTGGGGTTGAATTGAAATCGCCAGCCAAAAGTACTGAGGGTGTGCATTCAAACTTTTCAGCAACTAAAGATTTGAATCGAGCTAGGCGTGATAAAAGATACTTAGCCTGAGCGAGCTTCACATCAGCCCATTCTGGATCCCTGTAACAAAATATCCATTTCTTTACATATTGGATGGATAAGATGTTCTTCAATACAGCAGGTCCTAAAAGCAATCATATAGACTTTACAGATAAGGGCAAAGGAAACTAGAAAGTACAATTTTACCAACAAAGATGGGTGTTGGCTAGAATTACAACATGATGAAAAGGCTGCCCAAGTTTGAAAGCAGCCATAATCCCAACGCAATCACGTTTTAATCTTACTCGGGGATCGTTAGGATCCCCACGATCGGCTACGGTGGTTTTTGATGATGAACCTAAATTCGCAGGTTTGAACAATTAGCTCTTATAGTCCATGGCAAAGTAAGTCAGCTACACCAAAAATAAAACATCAACATTTGTCTTAAAAATGAATTGAAAATACCAAAAAAGATAAACCATGGGCAATGCTCCTCTCAATTCTACAAACTAATCACAACAGCTGAATGAACATACTGTGAGTGAACTTTCTTCTGGGGAAGGAAAAGGGGAGTTCTTCAAGTTCTTCAAAGACATGGCTATGAAAATCCCGTAAAAATAGTTTAGAAGGAATTAGAACACAAGCACACAGATGCATGTAATAATAGATTAGGTGGAGTGGGAACCAACGATAAGATACTAAAGTCTATCACTAGATACTATTTAAATGCAGATGCATTTAATAACTTTTTCTTTTCTAAAAAAAAAAACTTAATTTTCATTTAGAAAAAATGAAAGAATAAACGGACATAAAAAAGAAAGCCCACAAAAAGAACCAAAGTGCAAAAAAGGCTCCAATAAAGAGATAAGGTCTAGCAAATAATAACAAAACAAATGTCCCAGAAGAAACAAAGAATTCAGTAAGGGATCAAACATCGCAATAAGGACTCTCACACCCTTTGACGATTCTGTTCTTTCTCTCGCTCCACCAGAATGTAATAATGAAACCTAAAGGCTGCTTTTGACTCAGTAAAACAGACAAAGAAAAAGAAATTGTCCTCGTACGACTAACTGCTTTGGATGTAAGAGCTAAGAATGGCCATGTCCACTAGTTAGTTTAAACCTAATAGAAGGATACACTTTTGTCGCAGCCAGTCTTTCCAGGTGACTTCTGATCTTGAATCTTAAAAAGAATGGAAAACAAAAGGATTTGAAGGAAAAAATAAAAATAAAAATGGAATGAAGTAATGGAATTGAAGCTCAAACCAGATTTTACCTTAGTTGTCTGCTCCAACAAGTCCTCGATTGCGGAAGCGACATCAGGAACGTGTGAAGTTACTACAGAAGATTTTGATGTAGTTTGTTTTGTGGAATTCAAATTGCAGTCAGATTGAGTGGAACTGTTTCCAACAAAAACTGAACGCTTTTGTATGGCTTCGTCAAATAACTTGCGCCTTCTTTTAGTAGAACTTATTCGTTCAGCTGCTCCTATAGAGCTACTGTTAGTTCCAGCTGATTGGTCTCTCAGAATGGCAGAATGGATAGGAAACTGGGATACGCTTTCATTGGCTATCATTGGGGCAGCTTGAGTAGGAAATTGGCTGACAGTGCACAAGCATGTCACTCTGTCTTGAGCTGTAACTTCTTTTGGGCGATACAAATCAAGAGAAACAATCTTTCTCTGAAAATTTTGTATTCAAACAAAATCATTCCATATCTAAGAGAAGAAATATAAACACAATGGGTCTAGAATTCTATCAGGATATGCATGTATATGAACATATATAATTGAAAAGCAACAAAATCGCAAAGTTCCTTGTCTGACACACTCATATATCCATTCAGCTGTAATGCATTGTTTCCCCCATTTACAAGCAGCCTCATACTTTGTCCCATCCGTGAACTTGCATATTAGATGGGTTACCTTCTTTGTCAGCTTCTCCACAAACTTGGCCCCAAGTACAAAACACAAATTTCTTAACAATACTCTGTCTTTATCATCATATTGTGAAACACAAAACCGTATGTTTTCAAATCCAGGCAAAGGGACACAACAAGGAAGAGGAGAATAGAGAATGTGCCCATTGGTATCCCACAAACATCCATCCTTCATAACGAATTTATTTGAAATAGTCAGTAACAAATAAAAACAAGATAAATATTCAATTCTCATTTCAAATATCGGTTTAAGATATTGAACATAATTAAGTTACGGAATTAATAATAATATAAAATTAAAAATAAAATTCATCAGTAGTATCAAATTTCATCAATAATTGCAGTTTCTACTCCGGCTATCCATTCAAAATTGGCTTGAAAGCCGTAATTTAACGCATTTAACAGAAGTTTGCATCAATACTTTCTCAATTCCTCCAGAAAAATATTTAAGAAGCATCTATTTGTTTGGCACAGGGATGGAGTGCAAACCTTTGGAGTTCAAGGGACAGTCATAGAAAGACTTCTTCAAATTTCGAACTCCAATTAATTTTGTCGATAAAGAAACCTCTCACACTATGATAGCATTCATATTTCCAAAATGTAGACAGAGTGAAGAAAAAAGAGAACAACCAAATATGTTTTCTAAGATAGACCACCCTTTTCTTTTCCAACCAACCTTAATGGATAGTCTGAGAAGGTAAATTTATGTTACCACCTTCCCCTAAACATTAAAAGGTCAAAATGATAGAACTGATTGAATCTCCATTTTTCAATTTAATAGTATCCACCATTTTATGCCAATTGTTCTATACAGATGCAGAGTTAGGGAAACAAGTAGCAGATCAGAAGCAGAATGAGTCATGGACCAGCCACATCTGGTGGCCCAAAGGGAAAAAATAAGGGTGTGACCATTTGATTGTGTGATGCCAGTTGAGGACAAGATCACGGCCATCACCTCGTCAGAGACATTTCTTCTTGAAAGCACCAACAAAGCTGGGATGGCAGAGACACTTGGTGACTCAGTCACTATCACTCAGGACAAGAACAAGATCAACATCAACTTCAGTAGCTACTTCTCCAAGAGGAATCTTAAATACTTGGCTAAGAAGAATTTCAAGAAACACAACATTTGAGATTGGCCTTGGAGTTATTGCTTCAAACAAGGAGATGAATGTCTATGAATTGAGATACTTTAACATCGCCGAGAACAACGGGCGAGGGGAGAAGATTCAAGTCCTATATTTTGGTAGCGCCATTTGAGGTAGGATCAGTTCTAGCAGCCCTCTTCATCTAAAGGCTGTTTTAATTTATATTCCCATACCTTGTCTGCTTTTCCTATACATCAGCAAGAGTTCTCGAGTCCAACTCTAATTTACTTTTGATGATTTATTAACTATAAATCTTGCTCATATATTCCCCTTCTTTTAGTTGGTTTGAGGATACCTTTTTTTACGCTGGGAGAACAGTTGTTGTAATCTTAGAAAACTGATGTGTGTTTGGTTTTGGAAAAACTAGTATCCATCCTTCATATTATAAGAGCGTGGCTAACACAAAACTAAAGTCCCTCAAAATTCAAAACTCCAACCCAAACACAATCCAAACTTGCAGTGGCTAAATGAAACAAAATATGCTATTCAACCTTGTGTGGACTTTTATGTCCAAAAAGGGAAACACAAACAAAACCCAATAGTAGAGTTCTAAAACAGAAATCACAAATAAGACAATTAATTATTATAGTTTACCTCTAAACATGATTGAACCCAATGACTTGACACGTAAGTACTATGAACGTCTGTACTCCTTGGTATCCCACCATGACATTCAACAGTGAAGTGCACTTTCTGCTTCATGTGATCTTCAACAACCTCGCCTCCCCCTTGATTTATCCATTCAACAATTTCAGCTCTCTAGTAGGAGAATTTCAAATATGATCTCAGAATATACATAAAAAATATTTGGGATTATGGAAGTCAAAAGTTGATGTACGTTTGTTAGTGTTCAAAAATAAAATGGAAAAAAATTTGAAGGCATATTCCTCAAATGAAAAATGAAATCGTAATTACTTCACATGATAAATGACATTTGGCATTATCTTAAATTTTTTAGGAAAAATACTCCCCAAGTTTTGAAGAACACATGTGTTTGGTTCCTAAGTTTTAAAAATGTACACTTTTTAGTCTCTAGGTTTAAAAAAATAGGCCCACTTGGTCATGCACCTTTTTAGTCTCTGAGTTTATAAAAATTGGTTTAGAAAGTCCCCAATATAACTTTATACATTTTTAAGGTAGAATAACTTCTTCTAAAAATTGGTTTTGAGAGTCTCCAATACAACATTGAGAACTCAAGGATTAAAATAGTACATTTTGAAAACTCAAGGACCAAATAAACCTATTTTTATAAAATTGGGGACTAAAAAGGTCATTTTTCCATTTTTTTTTATATCATTCTCTTAACAGGATCCGATTGTTAAAGAAACGGTAGATCTAGAATCCTACCTGCACCATTGACTTGCTTTTAAAATCATGGAGTTGGAGCACTAATGAACTACTCTTTACTCAAGTCAACTGATATTGAATACAGGGCTCCTACTTTGTTATTTTTTAAAAAATGGATGCTATTTACCACAATAATACATCTAAAACCTAAAGTGCATAGTGTACATTAATCATGTTGTTTGAAATAAGAGGAAAGAATCTTTACAACATACCCGATCTTCTCGAAAGGAACTAGAAAAACAAAACCATGAAATCACGCCCCATCTTTTCTTGACTCTTGTTTGTACCATTTGCTACACATTGTTGGCTTTTCTGGGATAATTTCATTTTCCTGTCTCCATTCACTTTTTTCTTCAATTCTTTCCACTGCTATTGACGTCTTTCCAATGTTAACATGAATATTTCCTTCTGACACATTTGATGGCACGATTGGATGAACATTTGGAACTTTATTCCGATCCATAACAATGGTGCTCATTTTACTAGATGCTGCAAAGTAAACAGCCAGAAAATTTAGAACAAGACAAACAGGCTAGGGATCTCCAAACAAATATTAGTCATGCATCCAGATGAAATGTGCAGTTATTCTGCATGATGGTAGTTTAAGATTGCTATTCAAAAGACAGATAGCTTAGAATACGAGTCTTGCATATCAAACCTTTAGGAATAAGTTCATCATCTGCCATGTGTCTACCAAGAATAGGGATCTCCTTCTTCTGACGATCACAATCTTCAAGCCAGTTGCTATTATGTGTGTTAATTTGTCATTGAACAACATGTATCGGAAGCCTCCACCTCTGAGAATCATATTTACAATCTTCTGCATCTCAGAAGCTTCAAACCCAACAACTTTTATTCTACATGCTGACAAATATAGGTCGTTTTCTTCAGACGGAAAGTCATTTGCAAGGTAATTAACAGTGTTTTCTTCATTCCTTCCCATCGCGACTGGCACTTCAACATCAACCTCATTTATAAAATGAGAAGCATCTGAAAACATAGGCGTGCTCTGTGAAAGAGTAACTTCAACATCCATGTCTGAAAACCAAGGACCAGCAACTGCTGTGAATTTTGAATCGGCAAGAAATGAGGACGGTACAGCTGAGTTCACAATAACCTTTTCTTGGCCATTGTGAGCAGTCAAGCAAACCCTTGTCAATTTATTTTAAGTTCCAGAAACGCTACCAACACGGTACAAATCCTCATTAAGACATCCTATCAATTAAAAACGAGGATAAAAGGATTTGAAACAAGTTAGAAACTAATAAAATTATTTGACAAATAACTGCCAACTTATTTGACAAATAACTGCCAACAATTCAAATATCATATCGGTCTTCAAATATACAACCCGAACTACTACCTTTTCTGGCTATGGACTGATCAAACCATTTCCAAGTAACAATATTGATACGGCCCCACGTTCGTGCAACCTTGTACTTGTCACCTTCAGGAGCTTACTTAACCATTAAAGAAAACCTCTTATTCAAACAAGAATATTTAATACCAATAAGTAAACATTCTATGCAACTATTTAGAAATGGATTGTCTATGCAAGCAGCATGCTTGCAATGGCCATACAAATAAACGTTTGTGAGTGTGGTTAGTCATTCCCATCACTTAACCTCAACTAGAAACTAGAGAGATTGTCAAGGGACAAAAAGTGATCAATTTTGTTCTTGGATGAGGCCGTACCTCATTCGTGTCAATCTCACATCCTTTTAGGATTGTTCTAAGAGATATGGAAAAGAAAATATAGCCATTAAAGATCATTAAAAGAATAGTTATCATCATAAGTGAATCGCCTAACAATGGGAAGGGTCATTACTACCGGAAGAGAAGGAATAATGAATGATTGAGTTAATAATCATATAATCAGTGTTGATCCAATTTCAAATAAATAAGGTACAAGACTTTTCCTTGGTAAAATTTAAAGAGACTAATGCTCAAAATACAATGAAACAAACTAAAGCAGTTGCAACTATTACGGTCAAATACTGCCAATAATAGCACTTGAAAAGAAATAGAGGCCCTTATGAAAGATCCCAAGACATATTGTTCAAAGTTAATTTTTTTAGTAGTATTTATTATCCCTATCCATTTATTCTGTAACTTAAGCTGCAGTAAGATGTTTTTCCAGCACATAAATTTGAGTGCTTCAAACAACAAGAAGTGAAAAGATCAAAAGTAACGCCAAGAAAAAAAAATGCAAAAAGGATATATCACATATCAAATGTGTACACTTTCTTGTGAGATCGGCAGAATATCTTCCACCATTTTGCAAGATAAGCTTTGCCATCTCCTTGAGCTCACCTGAGACCCAGAATTGATGGAACTAACACAATTTTATCGGATGTCCCCAAGAGGACCATAAATAAGAAGAAATACAAGAAAACAATTTTCTCTAAGAAGAAATAAAATATTATAAAACACAACCTGCAGGAATTCCAGATACCGAAATATTCAATCCAGAAAATGGAAGGACCCGATATCCCTCCTGAGGCACAACACGATGTTCAATCCAGCATTGTTGTAACCAAGAAAATGACACGATTGGTTTCTTTGAAATGTTTAGTGCCCACTGAAAACAGAGAAAATAATATGAAAGTATCTGTCAAAACCTTTGCAGTAACATTTCAGGTAGAATAAAACTAAAAACCATTATTAAGTCTATTACGCATTTAACAATTAAATTAAGGGAGAATATCAATTTACACCCCTAAACTGTAGAGATTGTATCAATTTAAACCTGGCTTTTGTTAGTGTATCAATTTACGCCCTCTATTACATTCATTTTTGAAAAATTTCGTGTGAAACTTATGGTTATATCAATTAGATCAATTTAAAGGTAACCGTGATTAAAGGTCTAAATTGATTGAAAAATGAATTTTGTGGAGTTTAATTGACTCAAATCTTATGATTCACGTGATATTCATGAAATGGTCTAAATACACATACATATCACGTCAAGAAAATCGAAAGTTCAAGCAACATGACCTTGTATTTCGCAGCCAAAGCATTCTTCACGATAACAAAACTGACATCTAGTGATGCTTTCGTATGCAATACTCCCCCCATTGCACTAACTAACTTCCCTATCTCAACCTGCAATGCAATTTTGTGTCATTAGTTCTACAAAAATAAAATTACTAATTACTAATAAGAAAAAAGATGGGTGGACTAGGAACATTTGCAACGTACCTTTTCATCTTCCTGAAAACCGGATGCCAAGATTTTCACACCATCCATGGCAAGGCAGCAAGTATAACCCTGTTGAGGAAGAGGTCTGTGCTCTTTTTGCACATGACATCACGCACTGAGGACCTTCCCAACAGAAATTCAAGTTGTCAGCGACGCACCAAATCCCCGGCGTCGGACTGAAATGAGAATTTCAAACAACTATGTTTGGCTATTCGGAAAGAGAGAGCAGTGAAGTATATATTACTCGGCTACTGCGTACATGCAGCATGCACTGACAAATATTAACTGCAATGCGGTAACTATACATTTGACAAATTAATGGAGACATTCAATTTCCTGTTAATCTCGTTCTCCAGTAAAAAATTCTCTCCAATTCTATTCCGCAAAAGAAAGAAAGAAAAGGCTGGAACTACAAATTAACTATACCTAACAAGTTGCATCCCTTGGCGCGAAGATCCTCGAACTTTGCCTGAAAGCAGGAATCAACAACCAATAAACACATCGCCAATCCGAAGTAGCCATATAAATTGAACAAGAAATGGATGAGACGTTTGGTACGTGATCGGCGGAGGAGATAACATGATAGTCGTTAGGGGCGTTTTGAGAGGGATCGCAACAGAGGAAAACCTCAGCCCCATTCTGCTTGAGAGCGTCGTGAAAAGGATCGAACATCTCCGAAGCGACAAGATTACGAGAGACGAACACATTAGCTCCAGCAAATGGTTTGGGCTTCAGAAGTTGGAGAGTTGCTTCGATTACTTTCTGTGTCGATGGAAGTCCGACGAGAGAGAGGATTTTGTGAGAAATTGGAGGGATGAAAGATTGAGAGTGTGAATGGCTGAAGGGTTTTGTGAAAGGAAGTTGAGCCTATCCAGTGCTTCGCGTTGGTGTCTAAAAAAATTTCCAAAAACATACTTTTAAATAATAATAGCAATTTTAAAGTTAAAAAATGACCAAATGAAAAAAAGAAAAACAATAAATAAGAATTTGCAAAAACCCAAAATACCATTAAGTAGATAAAGTGTAAACTACCCTAAAATATAATAAATACATTTTTTTTTTATTTTTCGTTTCTCATCTTCCATTTTCTCTTCCTTCATATCCATTTTTCATTTTTGATCTCATCTTTCTCGAGTGGACAAAGCCTAATCTTTCCACCTTGAAGCGGCAACCTCCAATCTCTACCCTCTTTCGTTTGAAGTTTGAGGTTTATCTTCAACTCCATCATGCATTTTAAAAAAGAAACTTCATCATGCATTTTCAAAAAAAATAATATAAACATTTGAAGCATGCAAATATTATCTCATTTTTCATCTTCTATCTTTGATTTTCAAGTCTACAACCTACAATCTCAAACGCTTGGAGTGGAAAAACAAAAACCTTCACTCCAAAAATTTTTAATATGAATTATTAAAAACACAAAAAAGAATATCTTGTTTTGTTGTTTATGTCTCAATCTACAAAATTTAGGAGTATTAATATTAGAATAAAATTTATAATCTACCTAAATTTTGTCAAGTAAAATCTTTAATTAAAACAAATATAAATTCAATATATTTTTATAAATATTTTCAAAAATTCAAAATTTTGATAAATATTTTCTAAACTAATAATATCTATCTAAATAGAATCTATAATTAAAACAAAATATAAATTCAATATATTTTTATAAATATTTTTAAAAGTTCAATATTTTTATAAATATATTATAAACAAACATTATCTTTCACAATTTTCCAAATAAAATCTATAATTAAACAAAATATAAATTCAATGTATTTTTTTAAATATTTTAAAAGGTTAATCTTTGAGAAGTTCTCGACGGTTAAAAAGAAAAAAAGATAGAATTGATTTGTTATTTATTGAGAAGAACGCGAATAAATAAGAAAAACTAAGAGAACTTTGCTTTCCCTCTTAATAGCTAGACTACGTCAAAGAGTACTGCTTTCTTAGCTCAATCCCTTATAAAAATATTTTAACTTCATATTTGTTTTAATTAAAGATTTTACTTGACAAAATTTAGGTAGATTATAAATTTTATTCTAATATTAATACTCCTAAATTTTGTAGATTGAGACATAAACAACAAAACAAGATATTTTTTTTTGTGTTTTTAATAATTCATATTAAAATTTTCATAATATTAAAAAGATACAAAAGTTATCTTCCTCGTCTCTTATAAATTTTTTTGCTGATTTTTAAATATATATATATATTTATATTAATTATTTAATAAAATTTGGGAGATTTTATACAAAAACACAATATCTTATGCTATTTTATTGGAAAAATAAATTAGGATCTAATATGAAAACTAATTTTAATTTTTAAATTATTAAGGATCAAAAGATTCAACTTATTTTGAAACAAAAAAAGGGTGAGGTTTAATTTCCAAATAATAAAAAAAAATTGAGATCTTCGTACAAAAACTAATTTTAATTTTCAAATTCAAAATTTAAAAGTAAATTAAGATCTAATTAGAAAACTAATTTTAATTTACAATTTATTAAAGATTGACGAAAAGATTAAGATTTAGCCAATAAAAATTAATAATATGATTATTTTGAAATAAAAAAATGAATAAAGTTGTTAAGAACTTTAATAGTGGTGAAATAAAAAAATGAATAAAGTTATTGATATTTTTTTAATCCCGAGATATTAGGAAGAGGTTAGGATATGATTCTCTACCTTATTAACACGCATACTCATAATTGCATATCATAAATTAATTATAATGAAAAACTTTGATAAACTCAGAACTGTCTATTGCAAATTAATTACACATAAAAGACTTTTGATAAGACCGCAGTATATTGAAATAATTACACTTTTAAACTAATATCGATAGAAATTATAATTTAAGTAATGTTATTAAGTCAAATGAACATGGTTTAAAAATCTTCCTAAACACAATTAAACTAATTGTTTTTATATATATATAATATGCTATATTTTTAGAATAAGTTAATTATAATTTAATAAGAATAAGAAACATTGGAAAACAAACAAATAAGCAAGTTCTCACTTGAAAAAAATGACAATAAAATTTTAATTCAAAATAATAAATTGGTTATTTTGGTGGTTGAGCTCAATGTTATTTTGGTATTAAAACGTTGTTTTGAAATAAAATCAATGGTTGAAATTCTTCTAAATTCAAAATAATAATTGGGTTATTTTGAAATTGCGTTTTAAAATCAATAGTTGAGATTCTCCAATTCAAAAATTAATAAATTGGTTATTTTGAAATTTATTTTAAAATAAAATTAAGGTTGAGATTCTCCCCATTGCATACTCATAATTGCATATCATAAATTAATTATAATGAAAAACTTTGATAAACTCAGAACTGTCTATTGCAAATTAATTACACATAAAAGACTTTTGATAAGACCGCAGTATATTGAAATAATTACACTTTTAAACTAATATCGATAGAAATTATAATTTAAGTAATGTTATTAAGTCAAATGAACATGGTTTAAAAATCTTCCTAAACACAATTAAACTAATTGTTTTTATATATATATAATATGCTATATTTTTAGAATAAGTTAATTATAATTTAATAAGAATAAGAAACATTGGAAAACAAACAAATAAGCAAGTTCTCACTTGAAAAAAATGACAATAAAATTTTAATTCAAAATAATAAATTGGTTATTTTGGTGGTTGAGCTCAATGTTATTTTGGTATTAAAACGTTGTTTTGAAATAAAATCAATGGTTGAAATTCTTCTAAATTCAAAATAATAATTGGGTTATTTTGAAATTGCGTTTTAAAATCAATAGTTGAGATTCTCCAATTCAAAAATTAATAAATTGGTTATTTTGAAATTTATTTTAAAATAAAATTAAGGTTGAGATTCTCCCCATTTCAATTATTGATGACCTAGGTAACTTAGTCTTAATCCTGAGTTAACTATGAACTCCTGTTCACACGAGATTATCCTTAGATCTGCATAGGTGAGGGCAGCTCATCAGCGTTGGCCCAATAAGCCTCCCATTTCAGGGGTAAGATCATGTGGATAGCTGGGAACATAGGGTACAAGATGGAATTCACTCCTACCCGCTTTAGGGTTAGTAGATAGGTTGTTCTCTTAAGCACTGAATCCAAGTCTTGAACAAGGGGCCCCACCCTCTCATTGGCCCGAGAGGGATTAAGTTTATAGGTTGAACCTTAAACCAATTGTTCAATAGTGGATTAGTGGGACTTAAGGAGCAAGATGTAATCTTGGGGGTAAAACGGTATTTTGACCCAGCCAAGGTTACGAGCAACCTGTGAAGGATTAACTTACTGATTATGGTTTTATCAAATGGACACAAATATATCTATAGTGAGGGGAGTGCAACTACGAGACTTTAGTGGAATGACCTGTTAGTTAACGAATGTTGATTAACTCGGTTTAAAAGAGTTTAGCTAGTTAATCTTGAATCATTGGAGCCCATGATCTATAGGTCCATTAGGTTCCTCTGCTAGCTCATATGGATTAAACTTAGAACAGTGTGATGAAATAAGTCGAATTGTTCGAATTGGGAGAAGAAAGGGAAACCGACAAATATAGTGATATAGTCGTCGGTCTTCTAATTAGAAATAGAGCTTTTATGTTTTACATACTATAAGTATGAATGCGGATTCATACTAAGAAGCTCGGAATTGATGGAATTGGTCAAAAATAGTAAAAAGTCAAAATGTTGACTTTGGACTTTGAAAAGTCAAACTTTGACCGGCCTTATATTCAAATGTGATTTGAATTTTGGAAAAATGAATGCGGATTCATGCTCGGGAGGTTGGAATTAGTCAAGACGGACAAAATGGTAAAAAGTCAAAATATTGACTTTTGACTAAGAAAAGTCAAAGTTTGACTTTTGACTAGAAATATCTAATGACCATTTTACCCTTGGACTAAGTTAGTGGGAAAATCCAACATTTATTGGATAATCCCACTAACTCTTAGTGGGATATGTGGCTATATGAGATATAGACACCTAGCCCACTAAGTTCCACTAATTGTTAGTGGAACATTAGGGGTTGAGATTTGGCAAATGAATTGCATGCATTTTTGCATGTAATTAGGTTATAAATAGAGGTGTTTTCAAATGTTGAAGAACTTTTGCCTCTTTTATCATTTTCATCATCTCAACAAAAGAAAAAAAAAACCTTACAATCCCATTTTATCTCCATTACTTTCTACACCAAAGTTGGGTCCCACAACCCGGTTCTTTGTCTAGAGGATAGCAGTTGAGTACTAGTGGTGGTCTCGGTTAGAATTGGTAAGAAGATATCAAACCTTTTGAAAGCTTCAAAGGTAATATTTCTTAAAACCCTAATTTGATTAGTTTATGGTTACATGTTAATTGTGGCAATTAGGGTAGAAATTCGATTCTTTTTCCGCTGTGCATGACTTAGTTCTATCATTTAGGTGCAAAGTCAGCCCACTATATGGGAAGAAAGAATAACCTTAGCTGACGTGAGGTGCGTGGGAAAGAAGATTTTTGCTTTATTTCTCTGTGATGTAGAGTAGGATCAGAGGATCGAGTCAGTCGATCTTCTGTAGCAACTCTGATACATGAAAGGACTCATATGCTCTGCTCCATGGGCTAAATAAGGAAAAAGCACCTAACCCTAGGCTGAACTTCCTTTCGATATGGGGAATACAATGAAACCAAGACTACTACTACCTAATAGGCAAATCAGGCACCCTTCAAGATTCATTCACCTAGGTCTTAGGCTTAACTAGGACAAAATACTCGGCCTTTTCCTTTTCTTCCTTTTCATCTAGACCTTTCTTTTTGGGATCCGACGGCTTCTTGATGACTCTTGGCTTGGCCTCCTATCTTCTTCGCTCTTCCATCTCCAGCTCATAAGTTCATTCTTTTCTGCAATTGACCTCTTCTTCTCTTTGAACTCATTTGATTAGTCCTTCACCTGAGATTTATGGATTAGGAATATTTCATTCATTTATCTTTTCTCTTTCATAATCTCTTTCGGAATGTGGTAATAAACGACTTATGTCTTTAATAAGAGCTTGAGAAACTACTATTTCATTATTCTATCTTAAATAATCTTGAGCACTTTCGCAGGTTCGAAGACTCGATTCATTGAGAAGAGAGAGAAAAAGAAGAGCTTGAGAATGATTTCTTCTTCATAAATGATTCTCTCTTTCTCTTTTGATATTTTATTCGACTATGAAAAATAATGTTTGCGCAGAGACAAAGCTCCATAAGACAAGGATATTCTTGGTTCAGACGACTGGAAGAACGAGTATGTAAGAGGACGAGTGTTATTCCACTAAAAAAAGAATATTGAACTTTCTTTTATCAATGTGGATAAATAAAAGTATTATTTTCATCCCGTGGGAGGGATTTTGGCAGTCGCGATTCTTCTTCTTTCAGTTGCAGAAAGAGAAGTAGCCTTATCTCTTTCATGAGATCTATGATTAAAGGTCGAAGTCCCAACTAGTAATTTTCTCTCTTTTCACTATCAACTTAGTATGAAAGAAAGAGAAGGAGAGTAGTTAGGCTCGAGTGAGTAGGAGAAGTTGAGACAAGACTAACAAGGCTTTTTATGATGATCTTGACTATTCAAAAGATTATTATGAGAAGGGAAGAGGTGTGCATTATGAACGAGGAGAAGAAAGAGACCTACAGTTTACGCAGTTGAGGAGACGAAGTTGGAGAAATGGATGAGAATTAGAGGACTCGACTTTACTCTATCTTCTCTTCTTATTTCTTGACCCTCAAGTGGGTCCTGCTTTCCCCTTTCCATATCGGAAGCTATCGCTCATATTCATAAGGCCTATACATCAAGGTGCTCAGCCTACCGCTTCGTGGATATAATTAAGAGTATGAAAGATCAGAGCTTTCAAAATTCAATTTTTTTTCATATCTTCTTACATAGTCTTGAGCACTTTATCTTCTTATTACTTGAGCGAGATCAGGGTATCGATCTCCCGGAAAGGTTATACTCCACCTCTCAGTGGGGTAGTTTCTGAAGCTAACCGCAGAGAGAAAGTAGACTAGCTCAAAAGACCGTGGGACATATCAAAGCAAGAAAGAAGAAAACTCCACACCTCGACCCGTCTCCTAGATCAGTCTGAATGGTAAGCGGTTCACTTACAATCTATTTTCATAGCCTGACTTATGAAGGCGAAGGGAAAGGAAAGGAGGCACTCCTTTCCAGAGTTTAGATCTTGAATAAGATCTCTGACAATCTTTCCCCATTAAAGAAAGGAAAGGGATGTAGAGGGAGAGGCAGTAGCCCTTGTTTAAGGTGTCGCCTTTGTTGAGGGTTGCGCTTCTTATTTGATAAGGCAAATAGAAAGAAAAACCAGGGGAGAAAAATTGACATAAATAAAGAAATATGCTAGAGGCCAATGCATGCATAAGGCATCTTTCTCTTTCAAAAGAAGAAGGATTGAAACCTCCAATGGTAGAAGTGCCATAAGAAGAGATAAGGCCGCCACGAGAGCAGACACTGTCTCTTAATTCCTGCCTCTTCTAAGGTAGTTTGAGATGGTCCTTGCCTCCATGGAAAAAGAGTGGCCCACATAGAAATAAAGCTAAAACCTTTGAGCAATATTCTTTGTTCCCGCCTATGGCGCCTTCTTGTTCGTAAACTTTGTTGAGCGACTATCCTTCTCCTTCGAGAACAAATGCCTCAACCGCAGAGTGGGGGTGAAGACTGAATACCGCCACGTGGGCTACTTTTTCAAGCTCAATGAGTGAGGAAAGAGTCTTTTCCACGTTTGAGAGGGTCGACGACGTCTAGTACACAGAACCTAAAGAATCTCAAAGGACTAGGATTGGGAATAGACTAAAGAGTGAATTTCTTTATGAACTATAAGAATTGTAGCCCTTATTCATTGACCTGTCTCAGGCCTCAAAGGAAGAAAGGAAAGTTTGTTGGAGCTCATTTCACAGCGAATGTGGAAACTGTTCAAGTGCTTTCTAAATCCACAGAAAAGCATAAGGACGGTAGCCTACACTACCCTGTAGTAGTAAATCACAATAGTGCTAAAGAAAGCCCTATCTTTATGCCTGAGAAGAAAGGCCTTGAAAGAGTGGGACGGACCCCAATGTAATCTTTCCTTTGAGGAGGTACGAAATTCTTCCATCCATTAGGTTACGATCACTGAAAGTGAGTAGTCAAAAGTACTATTTCAAGAAGAAGCTTTCCCTTGGATCCAAATTGAGTAGGGAATATCTCTAACGATAGGGTCTGTCTTTCCTTATGCAATCATTGTCTTAATCACAGTTGTTCTCATCTCAGATCGATCAAAAAGCATAAGAGAGGCGAACTTTGAGAATGAGAGGTTAAATGAGGAGACTCCTTAACTAGCCCCTTAAGCAAATCAATGAAGGATGCAATATTCCTTTTCACCTTGCTGCTGAAGGACATTCTTTTGCTGTTGTGGTTGATTTTGCATAGGCTTTCTCTAGCTTTTGCAGAACTGAGATCCCTAAGAAGTTGCTACTCCTCTTCTTTGACTTTCTTTAGTTGGAAAGGAGAGGTGCCATAAGACAGAGATATTCTTGAGAGATGATCGATCACGAAAAAAGGATTATGATAATAAGGGAATTTCTCTCTCTCTTTACGACGGTGTGTGTTAATAACTATTTTGGATTCTTGACTGATCCCTTTGTTTACAAGAATTCAAGAGAGGTTTGAATAGCTCGACCTATAGAAGTCGCTAAAATAGGGTAAGTCGCTAAAATAGGGTAAGAGACATGGAAGTGGGGGCATTCTATGTAAAGAGTTGACATAAGACTGGAACCATGAGATAGTCGCTTTTAAGTTATAACACCGTTAACTTTGTAAAACTGACTATTTCGTTTATAGATATCCAATGTAACTTAATTTTAAAAATGAACTAACTATGAACTTCTGTTCACGTGAAATTATTGATAGATCTGCATAAGTGAGGGAGCTCAATGGCGTTGGCTCAATAAGCCTCCCATTTCAGGGGTAAGATCGGGTGGATAGCTAGGGACATAGGGTGCAAGACGGAATTCACTCCTACCACTCTAGGGTTAGTAGATAGGTTGTTCCCTTAATGATTGAATCCAAGTCTTGAACAAGGGCCCCACCCTTTCATTGGCCCGAGAGGGATTCAGTTTATAGGTTGGACCTAAAACCAATTATTTAATAGTGGATCAGTGGGACTTAAAGAAAAAAGATATAATGTCGGGGTAAAACAGTGCTTTGACCCAGTCGAGATCATGAACAACTTGTGAAAGATTAACTTACTTATCATGTCATATCACATGGACACAAATATATCTATAGTGAGGGGAGTGCAACTACGGGACTTTAGTGGAATGACTCATTAGTTAACGAAGGTTGATTAACTCGATCTAAACAGTTTAGTCAGTTAATCTCAGATCGTTAGAACCCTTGATCTATAGATCCATTAGGTTCCCCCACTAGCTCATAAGGAATCAACTTAGAACATTATGATGGAATAATTCGAATTGTTAGAATTAGAATATAGTCATCGATTATAATTTAAGATAAAGCTTCATGTTTAAATGTAATTTAAATATGAATATGAATTCATATTTGGAAGCTCAAAATTGATGAAAATGGTAAAGAAGTAAGAAGTCAAAATGTTGACTTTTGACTTTGAAAAATCAAACTTTGGATGACTTTATATTCAAATGTGATTTAAATTTTGAAGAAATTTATACGAATTGATGCTTGGAAGGTTGAAATTAGTCAAGATGGACAAAATGGTTAAAAGTCAAAATGTTGACTTTGGGCTTGAAAAACTCGAACTTTGAATTTGATTTAAATGTTGAATTACCATATTGTCCTTAGACTAATTTAAATAATAACATTTGTTAAGATTTGGTAAGCTTATCACTTGCATGTGATATGCAAGTGGCTTATTGCATGCAGGACACTTACCCCACTAAGAATGCCAAGTGGTGAGATAGGTAAGCTCTTGCATGTAGTTTGCATTAGCCCGTTATGTTTTTCGTTAATTGCAATTCAAAAAAATAGTCGTTGGCTTTAACCGCTATTATGTTGCTCATCGTTCTCATGGAGAAAAAAATTAATATATGAAAAAAGAAATCTTCAAAATGGAAAAAATAAAATAAAACCAACGTAATCCAATTTTTTATTCTATATGATTGACGATACAAACTTAGATTTTTTTTTTTTTTTTGCCTTCTATTTACGGTATAACTTGAGAAACATAGTTTACACAAATAGAAAAAAAATAATACAATTTGTTTGTATTGTGTATTGCGCGTATGGTCCAAATTTGTTTTTTACAAAATCAACTTTATAATTAATACATATGTGTTGTGTGTTGAGGTTACAGTTGAAATGAAATATAAACATTATTTTAATATAAATATTCGTCGTTTCTTGAAACCGTACGAAAAAAATAAATAAGTTTAGACAAACGCAAAAAAAATTAATACATATTTTATTTTGTATTTGGTTTATGGAAATCATTCCATAAGCATATCGTACACATGGAAAACATCTAATTCAATTTTGAAAGTGTATTAGGGATATTGTAGTAAAAAAATATTTATACAAAATTAACAAAAAAAAAAATCAATTCGTGTTTTTTTGTGAACGCTTGGGTTACGGTTAACTAAAAAAATTAATTTGAATACAATTTTTTGTTGAGGCTTTAACGGTATCAACAAAGTTTGCAACATATATTAGCACATTTTTCATTTTGTATAGGGTTCACGAAAAAAACAAAGAATTTCATTCACAGGAAAAAAACAATTCTACATTTAATCTCATAATTCAGGTTAATGTATAAATAATAATAAAAAAAATACAATTTTGGTTTTAATTCTTCTGACATAATCTTCTCCCAGATTATAAATAATCTCTCACAATCATTCCACTTAATCCTTTCCGAAACAAAGATTATAAAA